>NW_019735461.1:901834-908652 GCF_002891405.2 Cryptotermes secundus
AAAAAAAAAAGGAAGGAAGGAAGGAAAGAAAAGAAGAACCCTTTCTCCCAAAAGGTGCATCTCCTGAAAAATGGTAAATAGTCCTACAAAACCTTCCTTTGGAAATAAATTATCTTTTTTCTGTTTCAATAAACAGGCGCAATGTATCCAAAAACAACGAATAACCACACGCATTTTCAAATGTTTCTCCTGTTATGAATAATTTTACATTCGTCCCATAGCAGCATTATGCATGAAATGTAGGACTTGTGTGCCATTCTTGAAGGAGCTGTTGAATAGGATTTCGCGAAAAGAAAAAGTGAAGTTTGAGCTCAATCATGACGTTATGTAATATCATATTTTTAAAAAATGTGACTGTGCGCTTGAGTAGTTATAAATAATGCAGGCTCTACTAAAATTGTATATAAGTGAAATTCCAAGAGAGTAGACTCTTTTGATGAGGGAACAACATTTTCTTTACAAGGCCTGACCCACAAGAATTGTGCTCTGCAAACCACAATAATTACATGTACGAACCCAAGACCGTAGAGATTGAATTTAAGTAACAACAAAGATCAACAAAAAATAGACCATAAAATTGAACTGCAGTGCCATGCAGTGTACTTATGACATAAGCCGCAAAATCTGGAGAAGGCCAAGACGACATGACAGTATAAACTTCGTAATATTCAGGAAAGTGGACCAAAAGTTACGTGGATCTTGCAAACAAATGAGGAAAGCGTGCCATAAACTGCGCCTGGTGGGTGGTGTGTTTAACCAGTCGGAGATAAAATCACGCCATTTGTTTAAGGAAAACAAATAGGGACAGACAGAGAGAATTATAAGCCAGAACGAAGTCTGAGGCAGGATTATAGGTTCTGGCAACCCAGAGCACGAGAGCTTTCTTCACCCCCAAGAGGATTGAACCTTTCTGCAGTCTGCAATGGCGGCGAGATTTGTGCCCTTCTTAACAATCCATAGCCACCCACAGTAAACTGGAGCCGATCTAATATACGAGCGGAAGGCTTTACTCCAAACGATGCACGGTTTCGCACACGTGACTGGCCTTGATGTTAATCTATTGCACACAAAACATATCAGCGTAGATTCGAAGGTATTGTTACAATGCTGATCACAGTAACTTAAGCATCTCTAAACCCGCTGATAGTTAGAAATTGCATTAAATATTTACCATATCGACAAATTTGTTAATAAATTCTGTAGATTTTCGTGTGTTTTACATTTTCTGTGCAGGTCTAACATTATTTATGTTTTACAATAAACTCTGATATAGAAAATCTTAGCTTAATGTAAAGTAGGTGTTATATCGAAGAGGTTCGAACCAGAAAAAAATTAGCCCAATAATTTCTGTTAGAGCATTAGCGACAATTCGAAACCCAAAGGAAAGTCCTATACGACCGGTGAACTTCGTTTTCATGCCTTCACCATGGGAGAAACGAGCTATGGAACTTCACACTACGCCGTGTAAAAGTGTGTACTCATATGTATACACATGTAGGCTTAAAAGGCTTCAGGCGACCTGCAGCTGATTACTGCGCAGCGCTAAGTCAGCGGGGCACAACCAAACCAACGGCCATACGTCTGTCACGGGGTACTACGTGGGTGTATACACCTGGATATTCATGTGGATCCCGCGGGAAGGGTTGCACACAATCATAATCTGTTGAGTTCCCCTTAGGAATATACAATTTCGAAGTTGCATCGAACCCATGGAAAGGCACCACGGAGATCAGAAATATCCCTACTCTTGAGGCAGGAGTTTGTGCCTGTAGAGAGATTAAGCACTGAGAAATAAATAAACCTGCGAGAAGAAGGAAATAACTACTGTTGAGGTAGATACAAACAGAAGTGGCCACTAAGTAGTCAGTTACGTGGTTAAAGCTAAAGTTGTCTGTGCTTAACTCATTAAGCACTACGCTGTAAAGACATTAAGGATCCAAGTTACTTCGTTAACTGAAGGTACTGGAGAGGAAAGAGATGAGGCAAATTTTAAATATTATCAGGTTGATGTGTTTTGCAGACAGAATTTGAGACCGAATACAGTTCAGAATATCCAACCCTGCACTTACCGTCTCAACGGGAATCTGAACACTGAGTTAGGTTTACAAGCAATCTTTGTTCCAGTTCCGTTACTGGTAATACTTCGAAATATGGAACATTTGTCCAGAGACGCGTGAATTCTGTGTAAGCGCCGTACCAGAAGTGCACTTCCTGACTATGCGTCAAGTGACCGCTCTGTATCTGTCTACTGTTTATCCGCAATGAGGCGTCGATACAAGTCATGCGAACTCAAAAAAAAAAAAACGTGGCAATGGACGACACACAGATTAATGTTACTAGATTATTAGACCTAACTATCTCAGTTAAGCAAGTTTCTGTCGCATACAAATCTCTGCCCTCAGCCCCTTCACTTCAAACTAGGATAATTTCTGATACACATATTAGTATTATCCCTGCATCTCAGTTACATTTCGACATGTTTCGGCAACAAAAATCTATACTGATTTATTGATTTTCGTCTCTCGTGTTATGTAATTATATTATGGGAAGTAACTGACTTTATTATTCATACACACATTATCTGAATACTTGAACCGAAGATGAAATGTCCGACAGAAGAGGTAATAAAATTGCACAGCATGGGCTTTAAAGTGAACAACAAAGGATCTCTTTTTCCTTTGGCGCTGCTGTCCCAAATTTGGGCCTTGGCCTACCCCCATTAAACTCTCCGTTTCACTTTGGTTTCCTAGACCTTAAGACATTCGGTATGACCACTTGGGCCGGTGATCAGCTCATCGCAAGGCCTCTGCCTGTATACAAACATAGAAGAAACGCACATACACACACACACATACAAACACTGAACATCCATGACATGAGAGGGATACGAACTAACGATCCCGGCTTCCGAGCGACCGAAAACAGTACATGCATTAGAACGCTCGGCTACGTACATTGATTGGCCAAAGGATCTTTAGACGGTCGAAAATTGTATTATGGAAGGGGAAATACGAAAGGCATAAGCAAAATCGTAATGGCAAATGATATGTAGAGAAGGCGTACGAAAGATAATAAGCACAACGAAGCAAAATATCGAGAGTAATTCGTAGATGCAAGATTACTTAAATGGAAGAATGAACTGCGACAGTGAGAACTCATATACTTTAAAAGGGAGAAAGTCTGCGGATATAGGAAATCAGGTATTTTTAAATGGGAGAATAGTCCAGCAATGTGGGAACTCAGATAATAGAGAACTGTTTGTGAACAGGGGAAAACAAATATTTTAAAATAAGAGAAGAGTCTCTTAATACTGCAACTCACATACTGTTTAAACAGATAAAGTCTGTGGAACTGGGTGGAAGGGGCCCAAAAGTATCGGTACAGTGGAAACTTTTATAGCTCGTGCAAGGAAATTGAGATCCCAAATTACTTGTTATACAAACAACTACTATGCAGTCTAACCTATGGATAACCCGCACAATGTCGTCAGCAATGTCCACTTATGAATCTTCACCAATTTTATTTCGCAAATCATATTTTCACCAAACGCTAGACTGGAGGGACCGTAAACCGAGAAGTTGTAAAGAACCGAACTACACTGAATGGCTCAGGAAAGAACTGCAAGGACGACTTTTGTGGCTACCCTTTGCTTACATAAAAGCAGGGCACTGCTTGACGAAGCCACAAATTACCAACTCTTAAAGAAAACGCATGATCCATGAAGGGTGATATTCAGTAAGCACAGGCTTTTAGCTATGCTTAACGAAAGAGGTGTAAATATTCAGCGCCGTGCTCATGCGGCAACTTCTCAGACGGCTCTGTGAAGGGTGTTATCGAATTGCGGAGTCAAAGGGGCACCACATTCCGCTAATTTCATAACAGAAACAATGTCAAATTTACTTTCAGATATCAAATCAAACTTCAAGTTGGATTTCTATAAATTGAATATGAGCCCGTATGTACAAACTTATAACTAAGTCATTTAGAGCATTCCCCGAAACAATACTTACTCAGCTGCTCAATATATTCCTTGTTCTGGAACACGTCATCACAAAATCCTACCTATCAGATCCTGTCTTGAGATAATTCGATCAAGTTCAGATATTCCGATTCTATTTTCCCAATACAAATTTCAATATTATCCTCTCATCAACGCCTACGTTTCCTGGCCGATCTCTTCCTTTATTATTTCCTAACCAAAATATATTTTGACATAGCAGTGACTTGGTCTATGACGTAATAATTCACACATGTTCTTGTGTTCCCGTGTAAATAAAACCACCTCATAGCATTAGAGGCTAAGCACTATAGTTCTCTGCTCCCTATCATCAATAATATCTATATGGCCGATGTGCAAACTTCTGAGATGGGCTGCTGCTGACATGAAAATTAATCTTCGTGTTCCATAAGAGTAGGCGACTTCTTTGAATAGTTTAGGGATTATAATCTTTGCAAGGGAGACCTTGCATCGATGGATTTCGTTCAGTTTTGCATTCTGTTGCAAAAAAGTTGTGTTTCTTAATTAGGTTCACATTTTAGGCTCTGTAAAAACATATTCAGAAATCCAGTGCTTCTTATTTTAGCTTGCAGTAACATGGGACCTAGATCTGGCAATTACGAAACAAAATTCAAATATCTCGGCTACGTCAATGCAAGCTATGTCATATCTCAGTGCAATTAGGTGAATAAACTACTGTGAAAATTAGAACATGCGAGTATATGGCCGTAAGAAAATCAAGGCCTATCATACATGCGCGCCGGTCACGGTAGCCGAGCGGTCTAAGGCGTGCACTGTCTTCGCTCGCTCAGAAGCCGGGATCGTGGGTTCGAATCCCACTCAGGGCATGGATGTTTGTGTGCGTTTTTCTGTGTTTATCTACAGGTAGAGGCCTTGCAACGAGCTGATCACTCGCCCAAGGAGTCCTACCGTATGTGTAAGATCTAGTAAACCGAAGTGAAACGGAGAGTTTCATGGAGGTAGGCCTAGGCCCAAATTGGGGCTGTAGCTCCACAGGAAAAAAAATCATACATGCGTTCACGTGCAGGTTGAAAGAAAAACGTCTAAAACAGGAAAGACAAGGTTCAGCAAACGACAATGCAGAGCTGAAGACTACAGGAATACATCGTACAATATTCTGGAAGTGGAAATCGATAATTGTGGGATATGGGTTGAAGATGATAACGTTTAAATTCCTACATTTTTACAAACATGCTCAGTAATAATCACTTAAGATGAGTTTAAAGTTCAGGTATTAAGACTTTATGGATCTTTGCGCGACCTGCGTTTCCGGTAAACTTACAAGAGGAAGCAAGATACTTCCGCCTACAGATGACACTCCAGCTATCACTGACAAACAACACAGTCTATGTGGAGATGAATATGTAAAGGAAACTTCTATGACGAAGTAATTAAATTTAAGGCTGTAAATGTATGCAATAATTAGCACGTTTAATTATACGCGAGTACACCGCAGAAATTAATCGTTCTTACTACGGGTACTAAAAGCAGAACACACTTGAATATGGGCCGGATGAATTAGGCGCATTCTTTTTCAATGGCTCTTCCAGCCCATTCAGGGCCCTGGCCTCTTATTCAGTTCCGTAACCATTTTTCACAGACGGTAGGAATTCTTGGGCGAGTGAACAGATCGTCGCAAGGCCTCTACCTAAACACAGAACAAATGCATACACACACCAAACATCATTGCCTTCAGTGGGATTCGAACCCACGATCCCAGCGTCTGAGCAAGCGAAGACAGTTCATGCTTTAGAACTCGCGGCTAATGTGACCGGCTGTAGTAGGCGCATAGCGTAGGGCATATTTAACAAATTCCATGGGCGAGTGCTCCTTGAAGGACTAATAGTCGCTTAGCCATTCAACATATTTCACATTTTGTATTGGACTCTTGGTCAGCTACCTTGGACACAAGAATCCGGAACTATTCCCTGTCCTTTGCCCGATTAATCCCATTCATCTCATATTATATGTTATTACTCAACTATAAATTTCGTGAAATATATATTCTGGCGTGAAGAAAAGATATTTTTGATGGACTGGCATTATAGCTCGCATGGTAGGAATGAAAAGCATGTCTGATGGGGAAACATCTTGAAAAATAAATGCAGAGGAGAGACTAGGAGGTTGATCCATACATATACATAGACTAATATTTCCTGTTTACTCGTAATATATGCATATATGCTGTCAAAGCTGGTAGTAGAATTGGAAATGAAACCAGAATATGGCAGCCAAATGCTCTCGCTTCTGTCGTCATATGCTGCGTATTAGTTATGAGATGATAGCAGAAGATGGCAGAATTGGTACTAATTAAAGAGTATGCACAGAAGATAACAGCAATAAGCCACGGAGGAAGGTACGCTTGTGTCCTCGGAATTGAACAGATTCAGTATCTCAGTAGGCATATATATATATATAGATAACAATTTATAAACACGTATCTGGCACTAAATTGGATTACAACCCGCTTTATTCTAAGAGGGTAATTTTGACGAAGTTATTTCCAATAGTAAAAAGTGCACGAGCATAAAAGTGTTTTCTCGACATATAATATGATCTTCTTTTCAACGGGCTTCATAATAGTGGACATAATAAAAGATGTCCTGATGCCCAAGCACCACAGATATATAAGAGTGTAGGTTGATGCGGAGATAAAACTCCACACAGTATTGACCTATTAATGTTATATTTGCATGGCTAATCACGGGGGCCGCGCCATAGCTCAAGAGATTAAACGTTGGCTTCCCACGGCGGCGGCCCGGGTTCGTTCCTGGGTCTGGTCAAGTGGGATTTGTGGTGG
>NW_019735461.1:908757-975538 GCF_002891405.2 Cryptotermes secundus
GGCCAATCAGTGGCCGCCGTGCAGAGTGGACCCAGTTGGACTCCCCCCCCCGCACTAAGCGAAATGGCGATGTTTGGAATGAAACCCTGACCGTTTTAATTCTAGGTTGGTAAGCCAGCCTGAAAATACGAGGGCTATTTGAAAGTAACTTCCGGTGAGCTTTCAACAAAACAAGCAATGAGAGAAAACAGTATTATACACAAAATAGTACATACTTAAGCTACTTCTCAACCTAGTCACTGCCAAAATGAGACACTTGTATCGGGGAATAAGATTTTGTATGTCTGTATCAAAGAAGTCTGCCGCCTGTGAGCGCGGCCACGTATTGTACGTTTTGACACTTTCCATGAACTCCCCAGTGTTGTGATCCCACCCAGTTCTTCAGGTAGGTAAATAGGTGGTAATCGCTCCCAGAGATAACAGGACTGTAAGGAGGGTGATCAAACAACTCCCAGTTGAAATACTCAAGCAGTGTTCGAGTGCGAGCAATTATATAGGATGCGTCAATGAATCGGGAGATTTTAAAAATGGTATGAACAGTAAGCTGTACTATTTACGTGGCTTTAACGCATATGAATACAGCGTAAACATAAAAGCATTTGGATTTTCTCAATTAACTCACTGAAAACAGTAGTCTATTTCCCAAAAACAACACACACTCTGAACTTTGGAACTTTGAAGTAGTCTCATAAATTTATTTGGGGGTTGTGGCTGACCAATAGCGGAAATGTTGCTTGTTAGCAAACCCCGACAAATGGAAATGAGCTTCATCGCTCATAGTAAGCTGTTAACGACATCTTTTTTTGCTTAATTAATTGCAAAATAGTCTGACAGAAATCAACTCTGTTTTCATAGTTGTGTTCGTGTATTTCATGAGTAATTTGAATTGTATAGGGGTAGAAGTGGGATCCTTGTGCAAAATCCGCCGAACGCTGGCTTCGGACAGCCCGAGTGATGCAGCGTGGCGACGCGCAGACCGGCGTGGACTACGTTCAATGGCTTTTCTCAATGCCGCTACATTCTCGGGTGTACGTGCTCTTTTTACGCTGCCACCCTTCTTCTTCAGTGTAGAGCCAGTAGCCTCAACGTTCTGAACCCAGGTCTTGATGGAATGGGCAGATGGAACAGCACGATTGCGATGAATACCAAACTCTCTTCGAAATTCGCGAAATCACGAAACTGTCACCGCTTCTGTCAAATGCTTTCACAGCAAAAACATGTTGTGCATAAGTTCATATTGTGAGGAAAACACTTTGAAGTAGGCTACTGGATGGCAGTAGTGAAATTCTCTTACTCAAACTAATCCAGGAAGAAACTTTGCTGACAAATCGCCCGATTCATTGACGCATCCTGTATATGGACGCATATTGTCATGGAGGAGCATTACACCGTCTATCAGCATTCATTGGCTTTGGTTCTGAATGGCCATACGCAGTTTTTCTAGTGTTTCGGAACACACGTCTGGCGTTACTGTGTCCCTTGTTGCATGAATTTCACCATCAGTACTCATTTCCTGTCCCAAAAAACAGTTGCCATAAAACAGCTTTCTGGCAGACAGACAAAATTTCTTTAAAATTTTTGGCTCGTGTTAGTGAATTTGCATGCATCTACTGCTCTGACTGCTCTTTGGTTTCAGCATTCACAAATGAAACGCGGGTCTCATCACCTGTTACTAGTACGGTGTTATTCAGAAGTTCATTGCCATTTTTGTGATGCCTCTCTAAAAAAAACAAAGCCAAAGCCATTCTTTACGTTTTGTGCGCACCCGTGAGCATTTTCGGGACCAATTTTGTGACAGCCTAGCCTAATATCGTAGAAAAAAGTGCCTGAAATTTGTGAAAACTAACACGAAAATTCTGAAATTGTGAAGCGCCGTCTTTCACATATTTTTTGCTCAACACTTTGGACAATATCATCACTCACTACAGATGGCCGACTACTCGCTCTTGATAATGAACATCTCTTCGCCCATCTTTGAACATTCTATATCAATGTCTTACAATTCCTTCACTCATTAAATTTTAGCCGTAAACCGCCGCTAATAATTCACGACAGAATTCTGCAGCACTCCTGTTTTCATCATGAAAGCGGATAACAGCGCGAATTTCGCAGCTGACACGATTATCAGTCGCAGGAAACATCATAACACACCCATGATACGTATGTAATGGCCGTCTTGTAGTGCACTCAGTTTCATATGTCGCTTCTTACTACATTTTTCGGCAACATAGTGCCATCTTCAGGTTCGTTATTTACGCTAAGCTATTACATTGTTTGCCATCTTCTGTCTATCGTAAAATTATTTAGAAAGTACATTTTTCGTCAACTATAATAAAATTTGTTTATACTAAAACTTGTTAAGATTATTCATCTATATGTCTAAATTCAAACCCGCGTATAGTGTGGTTCGTCCACTATGGGAGTCGTTAGGAAGGACACATCACAGACACAGTACACAAAGAAACGACTCCCATAGTGGACGAACCACACTATACGCGGGTTTGAATTTAGACATATAGATGAATAATCTTAACAAGTTTTAGTATAAACAAATTTTATTATAGTTGACGAAAAATGTACTTTCTAAATAATTTTACGATAGACAGAAGATGGCAAACAATGTAATAGCTTAGCGTAAATAACGAACCTGAAGATGGCACTATGTTGCCGAAAAATGTAGTAAGAAGCGACATATGAAGTTGAGCGTACTACAAGACGGCCATTACATACGTATCATGGATGAAAATCAGTGAAACAGGACGCTAAAATACATCATAACTCACACTGTAGAAACAAGAACAAACACTAGACGACCAGTTATATGACGGTTTACATGCGCGAGCTCTCCCCCGATCCTACATTATTTTACCTAAAAAAAACGGGGGTTACTATCCGATTAGGCCTCGTATTAGCATGGACATGCATGGACATCAGGACAGGACAAAATTGTTGCATCTAGTGTGTGAAATTTCAGAGTTACACTTTCTAGGCCCTACAAGACGTCAGCTTCACGCTACGTCAAGCTTTACAACGCGACAGAGGAACTGGCTTCTATCAGATGAAATGCTGATTGAGAAATGGAGATGCTATGAACACGGCCGAGGGGGTGGAAAGATCCCAACACTACCATTGCGGATGTAAAGCCTGGCCAGTTCAGTCAGCGAACACCGGCACACAGGTTGCTGAGCACTGAATTGTTTCAAATGGACAGCCACTTTCTTATCAGATTAAACAAACAGTCATAACAGTTTGAGGAGTATGCCGCGCTGATAAATGCCTCTAAATGTATTTGCACAAGTTAACGTCAGAGGCCTCGGCTTGGTGCAACAACGGTCTGGCCCCAAGAAAGCAAAGTTGATACTTATTGCTGGATTTTAGATTTTCACGTCAGTGGTATGAAGATTAATATTATCACGTGAAAATGACTACTGTGTGGGTTCCGATAGAAAATGAACTTCTTATGCACTAGTTGGTCTTATTTGTAATTGTCTATAGGTATTTACAGGGGTTCACGGTCGGCTGTTTGGCTTCTCTGTTTTCTTCCTCTTTCTCCCACCTTCGTCGTCTGTTTCGAACTCTCCTTCAAGCATCATCCTCGTCTCTGTCCCTTATTTCACCGAAATATTAGGCTACTGGGGAGCAGGCTCGAACCAGAAACAGAACCGTAGATTTCAGATGTCCTCTCCAACAATTTTTGGGATGTGTTGTGTACCCCAATTGAATTTCACCCACGTTTCGGTGGAACGTGCTACTTCCATCTTCAGAGTTCATGAGTAAGCCAAATAAGTAAACCAACAAAGCATGTGGCAAACAGAGAGGGCCGCGCATACAAAACTGGATCAGATATGGAAATGCAAAGGGAACCAGCAGGAACAAAGGGAAAAGTAACAGCAAAGTAGAGACATGAGACAATGAGGGAGACGTGTAGCATGAGTGGGCTCTAGGCAGCAGCGTCGGAGGGTAAAGTGACGAAAGGGAAAAGGAATTCCCTGCTTCGGAAAC
The DNA here is from genome assembly GCF_002891405.2 of Cryptotermes secundus. Lineage (NCBI taxonomy): Eukaryota > Metazoa > Arthropoda > Insecta > Blattodea > Kalotermitidae > Cryptotermes > Cryptotermes secundus. Next base: position 912,760 of record NW_019735461.1, read on the forward strand.
AGGAGGTAGGAAAGCTCAAGCGGATGCGTGTCCTGGAAAGAGCAGAATCCATGTTCTAGAAAGGCCGTGTGCACAAACCAAATGGCCTGGTAAAGAACCCCGTTACGTAAGGTCCGCAGGCTGGCCTTTCCAGGGTACACATTTGCCGGAGTTCCCTTACAGCTCCTTCTGCATGAACTTCTTCCTCCCTCCGTCTTTCCGTCCGTTGCCGCTTCCTCTTTATACACGTATCTATAACTGACCCACTGAGTGAGGCTTCAAGCCCCACAAGTTGGTCTCCACTTAGAACTCGCCGTCTTAGTGCCCTTACGTTGGTCTCCACTTTCATCCGCCGCTTCCTTGTTGCTGTCTGGTTCAGGGTAAGGTGTGGGAGTACTCTGAATTTGAATTTGTATGGGCGCCAGTGGGCTTGGGTGAAATCCACGAATTTGGAAAGGGGAAAACAAATGTGGGACGTGGATAGACAGGCGTTTGGGGTTTCGACTGCTCAGACGGTAGGACAAGATTCTGTCTCAGGGCGACTTCTGGGCCTTGCTCATACAATGAGATAGAGAACACTTAAAACACACACTTAGCCAACACTGCTGCTCTTTATTGTAGATGTGAACTAGAATTACACATTACAAGGCTGTAGCACTTTGAATTTGTGTACCGGACTCGGCCAACGCCGATTTAACGTCCGGGAGGTTACTCCTGTTACTCCCTTTAGACGACTGACTCCTGTCACTCCCTAAGACGACTGACTCCTGTCACTCCCTAAGACGACTGACCCCTGTTACTCACTAAGACGACTGACTCCCGTTACTCCCTAAGACGACTGACTCCTGTTACTCACTTTAGACGACTGACTCCTGTTACTTACTTTAGACGACTGACCCCTGTCATTCTCTAAGACGACTGACTCCTGTTACTCCCTAAGACGACTGACCCCTGTTACTCATTTTAGACGGCTGACCCCTGTCATTCTCTAAGACGACTGACTCCTGTTACTCCCTAAGACGACTGACCCCTGTTACTCATTAAGACGACTGACTCTTGTTACTCCCTAAGACGACTGACTCCTCCGAAGAGGCAGAAGTCTTTAACTGTTCCGGGAACGCCCGATTTCCTCTCCTCTGAAATTTTGCTGATTGGCTGAACGTAAAATCTGGGTGTTACTCTCATTTACATTCAGCCAATCCCTAACAAGGTCCATGTAAATTTGGGCCTAAGTACAAGACGGTCCCTCTGACAGCTCTCAAATAAATGAAGGTACACTAACGATCGCTCGGTACGCCCCTTCGAAAATTATTGCGACTCGTATCTGCCAAGTCTCAAATGTTAAAAGACTCCATACCACCGAAGTTAAGCATTCAAATTCCCAGAAAACGCAGCGGGATACTTCCTGCTCCGTTCTGGGGGTTTCAAGTAACCTGCAGCTTGCTTGTCCCTCAGAAAGACCAGATGTTGTCCTCGGCGCCTGCTTGTGCTGGGGTCAATTGTGTTTCATTTTTGTTAATTGGTGATACAATTAGTTTACTTGTAGTACATTATAATTAAGAATGTAAATCAACAACATTGCAGAGGTTCCTGCATGGTGCGGTAACATATCCCCTCTTAAGGGCCACTAATTACTCTTCCCTTTACTCTTACTGGTTCTCTTGAAACTCTTACAGACAAGGGATCTGCTGCCATTGGTTTACTCTGAGCTCCCTTCTGGCTCACATTAAAATGTATTTCGACTCACAGTTTACTCTCTTTGCTGCCAAGACTGACACCAACTATTAAAACGCACATAACGCTCATGTGATTCCATTCTACACAGTTCGGATGTCACCGCTGCTCTTACACTACAGTCAGAGGGTACGTCACATTTGCAGAGCGCAGGTGGCGTCGAGTGCTTAAGGCCCTTGGTAAGAGATACAATGGCTTCGTCGCTGAGACACCAATGACCGACTTTGTAGCATCGCTCTCACACACAGCCTATAGATACGTTGTGCCTGCGCAAGAAACGGAAACGAAATATGCAAGAGGCGGAAGCAGTCTTGCCAGCTTCGTGTCGGAAAGGAGCTGTTCCAGATGGTATTTGAGTGCTACACTAGCATTCAACTACTGAATGAGAAGCAGTTCGGTCCGAAGGGGCCCCCTTCTATATGCCTGGTCCCCGAACTGAAAACGAACTTGTGAAGGCACGGCCCACAAATCCAAACCAACAGATTACAAGCACGGAGACTCACCAGCCACTATGTCCATTGGCCGCAGAAAGAGAAGCAGCTGGTCCTAACAAGAAGGCTCTGAAAATACGAGAAACAATATGAAGGAAAAATAAAAAGAGAAAACTCTTCTTCAACTTCTACCAGCACCGCCAGTTCAGATACAGAACTTCCGAAGTGATCAACGTGAATGTTCAATCTGAAGCAGCAAGTTGCAATGACTGTGACACACCTGTGGACAGCGAAAGTACACTCACAAGAATGTCACCCCTTCAATTATGTTTACACCTGTTGTAAAGGTTCTCTTTTTGCAAAAGGAGATTAAGCCACTCTAGGCAATCAACGTTCACTGCGGACCCTATCTTAAAGATCTCAGAACACCCTACACCACTTCACTCCGTTTGTCAAAGTCCATTAAGCTTTTAGAGACAGTAATCCGTCATCTCTAGATTACGTCCGAAGATATCACTGTCGCCCTTCAGGAGTTTGGCTTTGATGTCGTAAGCGTTAAGCAAATAGCAGAAAATGCCCCTCATCTGAGGGATCAATAACCTCAATTCCCTTTTCCCCTCTTACTTGTGACTGGCACAATGCCAGAAGTCGCAGACTATCTTCACTTTAAAGTCACTGCCTTAATATATTAATCAAAATCGAAGCATACGCGGCCCAGGCTGGTCTGACGCAGTGCTCCAAATCTGTCTCTGGTGCGGAGATGGTTATCATCACCGAGAGTGCCAGGAGAAAAGCGAAAATGCCAGTAAACCGAAGTGCTGCAACCGCTAGGCGCAGAAGCTCAGCAGCACAGAAAGTATAGCTTCAGAGGACCCAGAGTTCACAGTGGGAAAACAGCCACTGGTGGAGACATAACCACAGAGCAGCACTTCATGACGGCCCTGAAGAGACCAGAGGCCGTCTAAGGAATAATAATGAGGAAATAAGGGCCTGCCTTCGAAGCACTAGCAGCACGATTTGCGCCCATCGACACAGCTGATAGCAGGAAAAGGGGAGAAGCCCCGCAAGTGTCTGCAGCAAGTCACAGCGTGCTCCGGAACCAGACAGAAATCGACACCAAGAAAATATTGGTCGATTGAGGGGTCAAACGCTGCGACCCGCTCTTCCGAAGCCGAGTACCTGACATACGATAGCTAGTATGATGAGTGTGTGTGTAAATATTTTCAAATTTCGTATGAAATCTCTCCTGCGTGTTGTGAACAAAGCCTGCATTGCATCCCTCACACGTTCTATAGAGACCAGCGAGTCAAATATCAGCTACAGTGGGAGTACATAGAACTGTCTCTCTCTCTCTCACGTATAGCGTTCCTCGTCTTGAGGTCCAGAATTCCATAGTTTCTGCATTCTTTGGACTGAATATATAAAATTAACGCACAATAAGGATGTCACTTCCAATTTACTTGTATCGCGCGATCTGTCTCCAAGTCCACTCACCAGACTTTGGTTGCATTTGGTATTAAAAGTGTTTACCAAATGCGAGACGAGGAATGCATATAGGATATTGGTGGGAAAGCCAGAAGGAAAGAGACCAGAGGGAAGACCAAGGCGTAGGTGGGTGGACAATATTAGAATCGATCTTAGAGAGACAGGATGAGATGTTATGGATTGGATAGACCTGGCTCAGGATAGGGATCAGTGGAGGGCTCTTGTGAACACGGTAATGAACCTTCGGGTTCCATGAAATGCTAGGAAGTTCTTGAGTAGCTGCAGAATTGGTGGCTCCTCCAGAAGGGCTCAGATCCGTAAGAAAGTAAGTAAGTAAGTAAGTAAGTAAGCAAGTAAGTTGTCTGTGAAATCGAAATTTTGTCGGTATCCATCCCGTTTTTCATGAAACTGTAATCGAGTTTCATCTCATACAAGAAATCTAATGTAGTTCATAATACGTAATAAGTATAATTTGAAATAATTTATATGGCTATGCATGTATACACTAAAACTTCATGTGTTCTTATCCTTGGTTCGAGATGGAGCGCAGTTATCGATTTATGATTCGCCAGCCTTAACCTCGGGTAGAGCTGTGCAGGATTTATTTCCTGCAGAGCATTATATTCGGGAAGGTACTGTATTTTAAACTGAATGGCCGGCCACCGCTATCTTCAGAATACAAAGACATTACATAAAGAAATTCAGAGAATATAAAACATATATTAACGATATGAAGCATCATCACTTCCATAAACAACAAAGCAGAAGTGAGGGGGAAACCCGTGATTTTAAATACCCCGGAGGATACACCTCACAACACCTATTTTACGAGCGGTCAAATATCTAAATGATTTCTTCTCTTGCTCCCATTTTGGAGCGTGGGGCTGGTTTATCAGTTTCAATCAGTTTTACAGGTGGTAGGACTCCTTGGACGGGTGATCAGCTCGTCGCAAGGCATCTACCTAAACACAGGACAACACAAAGAAAGAATAAACGCATACAAACACCAAACATCGATGCCTTTTGTAGGATTCGAACCCACGATCCCTGCATCCCAACGAGCGAAGACAGTACATGCCTTACCGCTCGGCTACCGTGACCGGCATCTAAATGATTAGTAAGAAATAAAATAAATAGCACGTCGGATTCACATTTAGGATTTGTCTTCAGCTGAATGATCTGTCAACTTGCAGCTCTCGTGTGCAGTGTCTGGTGCAACAAGCGACAGAGGTCACATGGCGTTCCCATACAAGCAGGAACCGAAAACTATGCACTCAGTGCACACCATTAAAAGAAAGGAATGAAGACAAAAGGAAAAGAGAAGAGGGAGAAAGAATAAAAGAATATTTTAACCAAATTAGTAAATAATACGTAGAAGAGTGCAAAGTGGCTCAAGCGGGAATGGTTCTCTTTTATTGCGGAGGTCAGCCATTCGAATCTTATGCGGGACACCGACTATACAGACGGAAATTCTTTGTTGCATTCCTCCGCTCCTGCAACGAAACACAGGGAAAGTACCTCACTTTAGGTCACGAACACTTTCACACATTTTCCAACTCATTATTCACTTATCATCCTATCACAGGCCGCGCCATAGCTCAGACTGCCCATCGCGGCGTCCTGGGTTCGAGCCCGGGTGTGGGCATGTGGGGGTTTGTGCTGGACAAAGTGGCGTTAGGGCAGATTTTCTCCGAGTACTTTGGTTTCACTGCCAATTCGCATTGCACCGATTGCTCCACAATCACCATCATCTATCATCTGGGGCTGGTACAATACGCCAGACAGTGACCGCAGTACCAAATGGACTCAGTCTCACCGCTACATAATCTGGTCTTCTCTCGGCATCGAAAAATGGAGGGTATACACATGTCATGATAATAATTGCACAGGACGCAAACAAATATTCTTCGTCGAACTTGTCTGCATAAACATCTTAACGAAAAGTGTTTACATCAGTTGCACATTGCAATATAGTATAGGAACTTCTGTATTCTGTGCGTTTCTTTTGCTCGAATTTTTGTTAAAAGAGTTCGACCAAACCAATGTAAAATAAAACGTAGGAGCCGAGATAGTGTAGTCGGTATAGCGACTGGCTACGAGCTGGACGACCGAGGAATCGGAATTCGAGTCCCGGGAGTGTTAAGAATTTTCTGCACGTTGTCCAAACCGGCTCTGTGGTCCACCCAACCTCCTATCCAATGGATACCGAGGGCTCTTTCCCCTGGGGTAAAGTTGCCGCAGCGTGAAACTGACCACTCACCTCCAACTAGTCAAGAAAATGTGGATCTATACATCCACTCCCCATACTCCTTCATGGCTTAGTGCTTAATTACGTAGTTAAGCACAGGGACATCTGTACCGGTTTACCTTTTGCACATAAAATGAATACATATTTACTGTAGCATTGCTCATGAACTGAAGGCACAGAAATGAAAACCACATGAACTTGCTCAATACAAGGTAGGTACGTTATATGATTGAGTCTTTGTGACCTACGTTTCAAAGATATTCAGTGACGGCAACGTAAGTGGCCCAGCAAATTTGACGTCTGTATTTGGTTCTCTGTGGTCTCTCTCAAGAAGGGCTCAGCTAAATGAGTGATGATGATGTTGATGTCGTCTAGAATGGTACTGCTATGCTCCTATGCAAAGTTTCTAGCCAGGCCAGTAGTGGCGCCACTGAGTTTAGTATCCGGGAATTTTTGCCTCCTGATATTGTGGTCTAGTGGTCATAGTTCCTGGCTACAGATCCACATGTATGGGTTCGATTCCTGGCGCTACCAGATTTTCTAAGAAGTAGTAGGTCTGGGACGTGGTCCATTCAGCCTCGTGAGGGTAACTGTGGAGCTATTTCTAGGAAACAGCCACGGAGTTTGTTTGTACTTTATTTCAACCCAAATATTAAGTAGGTCGAAGACAAATGTATCCACTCTCATATTGGTACATTCAATTATATAAAGAGGATCATTGCTACCTCGGATTCTCAGATTATGTTGATTAACATTTCCCCCCAAAAAATAATCTGACTTAGTCACTGAAGATAATTTTGGTTATAAAAGTTTCGTCATCTCCAAGTTCTGAAAGAAAGTCACAGCAAAATATGTAGTGAACTGCTGTTTATAATTTCTAAACTTCAAACTATTCCACAGAAGTCCATACACTGTGATCTGGGGCAAGTTTAATTGTCCGGCAGATTGGTTGCTTTGATTTGCGTGGACTCCGAATAAAAACCGCTTGAACGGCATCCCCCTGAGCTTCACTGGCTGTTGTCTTACGTGGATTTTCTCTTTACAAATAGAGCAACACTGTCCACACAATTTATACCACCTGCAAGTCGACGTTATTGTTTGTGACATCCTTGCATGCACCCTACTAAATCTCCTTTATATTGCAACCACAGCACAGCATCCGCTTCTATTTCAGATGCCATTTCCAGTGTACAGCTTAAGATGAAAAGATTTTAAAACTCAAGTGTCTTGAATAATAACCTTGATCACAAGGACTACTCAGATGTATGAGGTTTTCAGTCCTGCGCCTTTTGGCTCGTGAGCAATGTTTCAGTAAGGTTTTATACATGGACCAGTAATGACCAAATTTACGAGGCCTGAAAACATTTTATGCAAGCATGGAATATCAGTATATAAGAATGATGTTCTCACAGCGGTGACTATGAAGAATGCCGCCTTCTGTGGTGTGGCGCCGTGTAGATCTTGTGTGAACCGATATTTCGGAGTAAGGTATCGCCTCCATCTTCAGGGTAGAAAAATCCACGAGTGAGGAACCAGCTTGAGCATGTGGCTGCAGACTGAGTCTGGTTCCTCGTTCGTGGATTTTTATACCATGAAGATGAAGGCGATACGTTCCTCCGAAACGTCGATTCAGACAAGATCTACACGACGTCACATCCCAGAAGACGCATTCTTCCGGGTATATGAGGTTTAAAAAATGCGATGGGTAGTTTTACATATATAATATTTCATTGAATGGAAAAAGAAGGATCCTTAATATCCGTTCATTTTGTGCATCTTAATATTTCAGTCGTTTAACGAATTTAATTTATTTATCTTATAGTTCCATTTTGCTCCCTATCCGACATGCGAGTCTGTGTAAGATAGGAGTATATTTGTTTCCCGCGTAGCTCATTTCGCTGCTTGGCCATAACCAAATGTGCATCGCACTGCACATAAGGACGTGGCCACATCTGTCAATTTCGAGGAAAGCGTCTCAAAATAGGCCATTACCAGTTCCTGCTCCTCCTAACCGATTTAAAGAGCGCAGGAAATGCGTACGTGTATTGTGAAACAGAGTCATGACCGCTTCCATTAACCTCACAGCAAGAAAGTGCGATAAGTTGATGGTTTGGCTGCTCCTGTTCGCGTCATCTTAATTCATTTGGAGAATATAACGCGAGGAGAGGGGCACATTTCTTCCCTCCCATTTGTGAATGAGACATATCCTTCCGTATCATCGGCTAATTTCGGAACTTGCGAATCGCCAGCCAGGCTGACGGAAGGATGGACAGACGGACGCACGAATCGACGACCGCTAACAGGATGTGTGGCTGTTAGCTCATTGTGAGGCCACTTCACAACGCAGAGGTGCACAGGCTTGATTCGAAGGTTGTTTAGCGATGCTGTATTATCTGTATAGGTTCTTCCCCGTCTACTGTGATGGAAAGAGTTACGAGTATATCAAGGAGGAACTGTCATTACGCTAAAAGACAATGCTTGTGAGCTCCACGCCATGAAGAATAAAGGTAAATGCTCTGTTGAATACTGCCCACCACATAATCTGGGGACAAATGGTGAACTTCAAGCTCCGACTACTTTCCCCATACATAAGAATTATTAGGAATGAGCCTCAAATCGTCTGAATATGCCCTTATTTTAAGGGCTATCCACTTCTCGTGGTTGACTGATGTTTGATTAGCTAACTACGCTTTCTTGACTGTAAGGATATGTAGCGTAGAAAGATAGGATTCATGTAACTGTTGAATTTGAAAGAAAGTAAAATAGCAATATAGTACCACTAAAGCCGAGTTTGTGCCTAAATAGACTTAAGAAAATCACGGAGAACCTGAATTTGGATAATTAGTCTTGGGGCTTAATTTCGAACCGTGGACCTCCCTAATAGAAAGCAAGAGTCCTAACCACTACACGGCAACTGTCGGTGTAGGAATAACTTTCTGACAACATTACTGACAGATGTCAACAACACTTATATGTAAACATTCAGCGCCCACAAGCAGACCTGCTACTCAGTTTGGTTATAGCGATGTTCTTAGTTGCTTTATTTCCTGAGTACTCGAAGCAGGTCAGTGGAGGGCAATTCGAAATGAACACTAAGGGCTGGAACACAATCAGCGACATCGGTCGTAGGGAAAAATGTCGTACGATTTTTTTTTTTTGCCGTACGACCTCCTTTACACACTAGAGCGACCAAATACATTTCTTCGCTCTCCGACTGTCGTACCGTAGATGTCGCATGCCGTCACGTATGAAAGTTAAGATTACACTATATATCGTACTACTTTATGCGATATGAGCCGTACGGACGTCGTACGACCGATGTCGCTGTGTGTGTGTTCCTAGCCTAACCGCGGAGATGAGGAGTCGCTGGAGGAAAAGAATTGCTGGTTTGTTTGTCACTACGTCCTTGTTTTCCTTGCTTACTGAGCCACTCAGCTATCCTATATGATGGCGTTTACTGATCTGCCAAACGCGTCACAATTCCTTTTACTCTATGTCTAATCAATTTTTCAGTTAGCCCTATGGTGGCAGTCTGCATGATCCAGCACTGCCAACATACGTCCAGGGCCGCACAGGACTCCCCGCTAATAACATCCACTTGCCTCGGATGCACTCCCTCCTCGGTTGTCCATTAAACTCCTTCCAAGAGGTTTCCAAATAAAAAATCTGAAGTCTAGAGAGTCCTTGTGTCCCTTAGCGGAGCTGAATGTTTGAGGGCTCGAGTCATGAACCGAGGAATTTCTGTATGCACTTCCTGTCTCTTCTAACCAAGTCAAACGTCCAGCACATATTAATCTCATTAAATTAATATCCTAAAACGTCAGGTCGCTTGCATAATTTACTATGTAGTGTTCATACTTGATTATCTTCTTTCTTTATTCCTCTTAGATCGAAACATTTCCTGAAAAACTATGTTATGACTCGCATAGTATTTATGCTATTCCCCCAAAATGTGATGCTAATTTTATGAAACGAAGCTAAAGATGGGAGATTCTAAAGGATTCTGATGATGGTGGATGACACACAGAATTACTGGGGTTTTGAACATTTTCCATCGTCCGGAATTCTAGGTAACAGAGCACATGACGTTTCGGAAACTGGATCTGTTTCCGTCTTCAAGTGAGAAAGGAAAACACCTACTCTTTCTAAGGCCCAACTGGGTAGGTGTCTTCCTTTCTCACCTGAAGGTGTAAAGATCCAGTTTCCGAAAAGTCGTGTGCTCTGTTACCTAGAATTCCGGACGATGAAAAAAAGTCCAAGAACCCAGTAATTCTGCGAAGCTAAAGATGTTCCGCAAATTATTCTTCAAAATTCGAGGTGGTCTTTCAAGAACTCACTTCGGACACTCGAGGGTTGAAGTACTAGAAGTATTAGAGCAAAACACACGGGAATCGAAGCTCAAGGATGTAGTTTTTCAGTGAGACATCTCGTAAGCGGTTTGACAGCCAGGAAACATACACACCAAGTACAGAACGCGATGCGTGTTCTAGGCTCCCCGAACACATGAGTCGACGTTGTTCACAAACATCTTTGCCAACTTGCAGCACTGATTTGCGAATATTTCATGTTCTTTTCTCTGTGCTATTTTCGTTTCACACATTATTCAAACGAATGTCAAAATATTCACAAGTAATTTTCCTCGATTTCACGAAAAAAGTGTTATGTTAAGATTAAGTATGACTAGTGAAAACCCAGAAGGAGTCCTTGTTTCAAGAACTGTGATTTGTCTTAATTTAATTTCTAAAATCTTCTTAAGACTTTTAGGCCTACTAATGCTTTGCCACAAATGCTTCAATTTATTATGACGAATGTAGCAGGATAACTGAATGGATAAGCCAAGCTACAAAGCTTAACGCAGAAGAACAAGAACAAGAAGGGTGTTATATGGAATATAAATTAGTGGTTACGTTATTTTTGTTGCATATAACCTCAAATTTTCATTTTCGCAGTTTCGCCATGTTTGTAACTCCCAACGTAGAGAAAATTAACTAAACCATCCATTCCATACCATATTTCACGTCCATGCCTCCAGTGTATCCAAAGTCCTAAAACATCAATTTTCGCCCTTCAGTTTGTTATTACATTATATCAGACATAAAATTATCAAGTATATATTTATATTTTTCGAGTGGTGGGCATTCCACCAAGATGTGTACGGCTGCGGGCTGTACAAGTACTTCGCACCATACAGAAATGGTGATGCGTCAACACGCAACAAATAAAGTGCCCCCAGACCTGTCAGATGTAAAAACGGGATTGTTGGAGCTGCCTTCAAGCGAGCTTCCACGTGACTATTCCGTCATGCCTATAAATCTGGTAGATCGAACAATCAGCAGGGTATTTTTATGAAGGAGCAGATTAAGAGAGCACGTAATTCTTCTGAGGTTTTGCTGCAGTGAAAGAAAACGCAAATTCTAGGGTCCAGAGTGACAGATATTTCATAGCGACCTGTTGCAACTATGCTCCAGGGGCTATAGATTATAACAGTGCCATGAACACAGTAACGACGAGGCTGATAACTCAAGAGTGTAATCAGGGGATTACATTTAAATCCAAACCTTGTGAGACTCCATTCTGTTGAAGATGACGTGCGAAAAAGAAATTGCGGAGATGAATAAAGAATTAACCGTCCTGGAGGAATCCCGAAAGGATCAATGGAGCTGCCCCTAATATCCCACCGTAAGTTGCTCTGTCGCCAAGCGGTAACACACACCGTCTACTAGTGGGAGAAGACAGCTACGAGGTGCTGGCACACGAGGATACAAATTTGGACACGAAGTTCTAAGTTCGTAAGGAGGTCCAGAGTGGCTCTGTGGGTCGAGACCAACACTGAGCATACGAGAGAAGGTCTCTCTCTTCTAAATCAAGTAAACCTGCCCCTGTCACAGGCCGTGGAGGCCCATAGGGTTGTGAGACGTCGAGGCTCCCACATTTTCTAGAGAGTCGGTTCACAGATGACGATGAGGTAGTCTTACCAGCCGGTTGCACCTTTAACCCAGGAAGATTCCTGGTACTCATTTCTGTTAGAGGCTGAGGCGACCCCATGACCATAGTACGGCTGGAAGGATTAGGCCAATTGGGAAATCCAGTGACCTCATCGGGAATCGAAACCGCGACTTTCCGGCTTGTAGCATGGTGCATGGTGCACGCTACCGCGTGTCCCCGCTTCAGGATCAAGATTTTCTAATATATTTTGTAACATAAAATTCTGCGACCTTCAAGTGGCAATAGTATCACTCCTACCCCAGACGTTCACACTAAAAATGGCAAATTAAAAGCGTGCAATGACCTCCAGTGCAATGGTGTTCGTGCAAACTGTCAGTAAAGTTCGTTATATGTTTCGAAAGTTATTACGGAATATATACGTAGAGGCTGAAAATGTGACGACCATCAGAATGTTTCGTTCTGTAACACAATGAGAGAAACAGACGGAGGTTTTATAGCAGCGGTTCCCGCTCCTGTATATTGTTCTGAAATATTTCGCAAATACTGCCCAGCTAAGAATGTTTTGGATACAGGCCTCACTATCGCTATAGATTTATAAAGTATTCGAACCTCTTTCTTCAGTATTGTTTCTTCGTGACTCCCAAAAAATGCATAGGCTTCACAGCGCCGATTGAGAAGGAGAGATCAATTGTGAGTAGCAGGCAGCCATGGGAATATGGAGAGATTTCGTTAGATAACAAAAACCATTAAGAAGAGTTACATGATTGGGAGAGATACACCTGCTTTCAGGAATTAATAGCTAAAAGGGGAGAGAGAATGGGTTGGCATGGTAGCAACAGCTTGAAGTTCGGGGAGAGAGAATGGATTGGCATGACAGTAACAGCTTGAAGTTTGGGGAGAGAGAATGGATTGGCATGACAGTAATAGTTTGAGGTTCTTAGTCGGCAGAACTTACGGAGATTTGAGAGAGCTAGGCTTCGACGAGAGAAGAGCACCGAAATGAATCTTAAAGAAATACGGTGTGAAGATGTGTACTGCAGTCACGTGACTATGAATAGTGTTCAGTGGCTTGCTTCCGTAAGAATTTCAAGTTCAAAAAACGGCAGACAATTTCTTTGTTATATCAGAGAAATTATTATTTTCCGAAAAATAAATCTTACCGTAGCAGTTAGTTATCAGGAGGAAAAAAAATTCCCGGATACTAAACTCAGTGGCGCCACTATTGCCCTGGCTAGAAACGTTGCATAGCAGCATAACAGTATCATTCTAGACGACATCACATCATCATCACTCATGGAGCTGAGCCCGTCTTGAGAAGCCGCCAATTGCGCAGCTTCTCAAGAATTTCCCAGCAATTTATTGAACCCGAAGGTTCATTACCATGTCCACAAGAGCCCTCCGCTGGTCCCTATCCTGAACCAGATCAATCAAATCTACAAAATCCTATCACTATAAGATCCATTTCAGTATTGTCCTTCTACCTACGCCTTTATCTTCCCAGTGGTCTCTTACAATCTGGATTTCCCACCAATATCCTATATACGTTCCTCTTCGTCCCCATTCGTGCTACATACCCTGCCCTTCTTACCAATATCCTGTATACGTTCCTCTTCGACCCCATTCGTGCTACATACCCTGCCCATCTCATCCACCTTGACTTGACCATTCTAGAGTACAAATTATGATATCAGCATAGCAGCGTGAAAACTTCCAGTAACATGTTCCTCTTAACGATATTTACATAAATCGGTTTATTTTTCTCAAGTTAATAGCAGGGGCGGATAAAAGCACATGAATGAATACTGAGGTTCCATACTTTCTTTTCCCTTACAAAAAAATGTGTTCATAGTGTGCGGTTAAAGAACCGGTTCTCAAACTTCTGTCTGGTTAGCCTTTACAAATATGATAGGTGCCTATGTACCGGGGTCATGCTGTAGCGTAATTTGTTGAGGCACTATGCTACAAGCCGGGAGGTCGCGGGTTCCATTCCCGATGAGGTCACTGGATTTTTTTCAATTTGGCTAATCTTCCCAGCCGCTCTATGACCCTGGAGTCGACTCGGCCTCTAAAAGAAATGATGAACAGGAATCTTCCCGGGATTAAAGGTACGGCCGGCACGTAAGGCTGACAACCTTACCGCCATCCGTGAGCGGATTCTCTAGACAACGTCACCCTCAACGTCTGACAACCCTATGGGCCTTCACGGCCTGTTACAGGGATAGCTTACATTTGTATGATACGTACCACTTGCATGTTGCACACATGTATTTAAATGTAGCAAATTATGCTCAAAATATAGAGGGATTATATCGCTAAACAGCATTAACAGATTTTTTTTATGGGGGCGCAGTATGTTCTCTGTGAGACAATGAACTGAACTCCAGATATTATTTATATAAGTTTGATGCTTCAGAGTATTAATAAAACCCATGTACAGAGACCATAAGCCCTGCGATAATAATTGTAGAGGAATTATACACAATATTACGGTTTATGTTGCACCACGGTCAGATCAATAACGCGACGCCTAGGAACAAGTTCCGCGCCGTATGTTAATGGCCCTGCTCAATCTGCAAAAGCAACAGACTTGAAAAATAGGCAAGAAACAGATATCATTAATGCAACATTCATGTACCACCATTCAGATACAATGATAGTATGCCTAGCTAAAAACAATCATTGCTTCCAATTCATCATTCATAAATATTATGTGTTTCGACGCTAATAATCCAAATAGTCACCCGTACATAAAACATTTCTAGTTTAACCCGGGATATAATATATGCATGAAAGATTGTAAGATAGCTTACAAATAAATAATAAAAATGAATGTGTTGCCGGCACACGAAACCTCGGTTTTGTTTTCTTTCACATTTCGTGTCTTCTACATATTGAATCAGGGGGGAAAAGTGCAAAACAACAAAGTTTCTTGAAAAAATCCGTCTTCTGGAATGTGGCGCCGTGTAGATATATTGTGTTAACCGACGTTTCGGAGGACGTATAACCTCCATCTTCAGGGCAGAAGAAAAAAGAAAATTCGCGAGCGAGGAACCAGCGTGAGTAGGTACTGACAGACTGCTGTGTCTGTCATAATATCTACACGGCGCCTCATCCCATAAGACGGCATTCTTCATGGTCTCCGCCGTGAAAGCCTCAAATCTTACACAAAGTTATTTGTTTTTATGCGCCTGTTCAATAAAACACAAGGAAAGCCGTTTTTAAAATTTCTTACATTATGCACAGCGTGAGCTCAGTGCCAGTTCAAAGGTAAAATACTTGGAATATAATTGAAATATCTAATGTTACATGCCTTTCCAAATACAATTAATGACAATGTTGGATTTATAATATTTTGCGTACTGATAAACCATTAAATTACTGAAAGAGAAATTGAATTTTCGTGTTTATTTACACTCGCTACTAAAAAATCAAGAAAATTGTGTAATCTTGTGTACTTTGTAGCAGGAGGTGCCAAACGCTTATTGGACAGTAACCCTGAGTCAGATGAAAATACAATTCTAAGAATTCTACACATACGACCTTCTTCATTAACACTCTATGTCACAACATGCAAACCAGAGAATTACACTTAAAATAGGTCAAAATACGCCATGGGGCTGAATCCGAGGGGCTTTTTGAAGTGGTCACGCACCGAACAAAATCTAAACCCACTATTTTTCGTTTCTAAGGCCAAGAAGTAACAGTGGGTTAGGTGTTCGCGGGGTGCAAGGAAGGGAGACCAAAATAATACACTCTGACGTACATGCAGTCTGACACACTGCACAGGCACGCCAGGTAGTCAGCGCTCCAATTATTAAAACAACTTTTATTTAACTTGATTTGTTTTCTGGAAGCAAAGTTTCCCACTGAAGCCACATACCGGTCTAAGTACATGGCGTTTGAGGTAACGTGTAAATATATTGGAATCATCTTCAGACGCTGCAACTAGGTCCCATACATTGCAGTGACTGCGACCACCTGCCTTGACTCGGAATTCTGGGCTTCTTCTGCTTACCTAACATCTCTGCCCATCTACACTTTGTGATAAAAATGCCAGATATATGGCCCATTCACGACGGTAGGAATCGTTTGCTAAATACTGTTTACATAAACTCCGCCTTCAGAAGTGTGTACAGTGACATGCTGAGATATAAATGCGACAGAAACAGACTGACTCTATTTCGTACCAAAATGATCGTTTCCTTTGAATGGGTACAAGGTCTACCACCAATACAGAAGAGTTACCACTAATTACCAACCACTAGCAACAATTATCTCATCATATTTCTAATACCGCAAATTAATACAAATAATTTACGTTCCATGTATAACTTTTATTAATGTTTAATGATAATATGGCCAGGTAACGATATTACTTGTACATTGCGGAAGTTGCTTTATTTTGTTGCACTTAGTGTAACAGACCGACCGACCGAGCGACCGCCGCTTGTCAGCGAAGTTTAGTGCAAACTTCTGCGGATAGAGGGTGTCACGTGGTCAGCGCAACGAATCCCCACTGCCGTTAATTTCGGGTTTCTAGATCGGGGCCGCTATTTCCTTGAAATAGCTCCTCAATTATGATTACGAGGTTGAGTGCACCCCGTTCCAGACCCACTACTTCTCAGAAAAAATCTGGTAGCTCCGGGAATCGAACTCGGACCTCTGGATCTGTAGCCAGGCACGCTCACTACTAGACCACAGAGGTGGGCGGACACAAATCACGGAGTTTTTTCTTTAATGTAACAGAGATTCGTGAATTGTAGGCCTGTTACTTACAGGATACTCCCGATTATATGTGTTAATAAAGGGCACAAAACCATGAATAACCGGAAAACAAGGAGAGGCTGTCACAATGGTGTTTGTTTCATATGTAAATTCGGAAACGGAAGTGCAGTGTCCATATATGTTTAATCACCTCGTAAACCGTGAGCCTGACGGAAGTGGCGTATTGTGTATAAAACACACGTTTCGTTTCTCTCTCCAGCGTTTGCTCGAAACATTTTGCGTTCAGATAAATATTTAGAGATACCCGCAAAATCACATGTAGGCCTTCTTGTAGTGCGGTCGTCAAAACCGTCAAATCTAATTGAACATTTAAATGACTCGATAAGTCTTCATAAAGTTCCCATATAATCAATTCTGTGAAAATCGGTACAGCGGTTCGTGAGTTCTTTCATGAGTCCAGACAGCAAAACGTAAGATGGATGAACAGCAAACCAGGTAATCCCAGCACGGGTAATTGGTATTGAGCCAAAATCTCGAGATCAGATTTTTCAAGATCATAATTACAATCCCACGTATGTGAGAAAGTAACAGCAACAAAAAATCACATTTGGAATATAGAAAAAAGGCTGTAAGCACAAAAATATATTCCAGGAAAGACCACACACGTATTAGCGATAAATTCTGTGGATGAATGTTGTTATTCATTTACTGAAGTCGCAACATTTTCAGGCCCATGAAGAACACAAGACATAGCAACGAAATCTCTCCTCTGCTGTTGTCAGTGTAGTAGCCGTCACAGAATGGACAAGTACCGTAATTCGAATCGGATTTCTATTGGCCAGGAAGAAGACCCAGAAACTGTCACCACGGCATGAATGCTAGTAGGTATCTGTGTGTCTGAACCGGACTCGCCCGCTGATGGTGGTCTGTGGTGTTGCGTCTTAGAAGTTCTGGGTCCAAGCATGGCCAGCCATTTCCTTCCTCTTGCTTGCTGTGCTTCTTCCCCATTTACAAGCTTAGACCTAAGTGATTTTAAATCGGTAAACTGTTGGTTTTAAGCAGAGAAGAATTTCCGATACTGAAAAAAAAATTCATGCACAATTTTGGATGATTTGAGCTTTAAGAGGCACAGAAGGATTATATAAAGGAGCTGAGACCGTCACTTTTCATTATTACTTTATTGGCTGCGTTTACACAACTGGGAACAGGCAGATTAGCAGCTGGTCCTTCACAGTACGGGACGATCGAACATCTGGTCTCTTTTGAGGATTCAGGGTTGAAATAAAATCAGAATTTGTAAAAGCGACTGCATTCAAAGCATAGGTTCCAGTTTATATCAGAAGCCGTTTACGATTATATCACCTTCCTGCACTTTCAGGGCCTTTCCAAACAACTGAAGGCTCATGGGACCCAGTGACTCTTTTATCCGTGAGCTGTAGCTTGTGAATACCGTGTGGCGACGAGGACATGACAACAAAATTAGCAATCGTCAAAATGAATTCTTGATTTCGTGCTTCGCTGCACTGGGCCTCTAGTAACAGCAGCTCAGGAAAGGCCTATGTCGGTTTACTCATATTGAGGAAGTCTGAAACCACTGGATAAGACGATGAAGTTTTACCTAGCCCGAAGTATACTAAACACAAATCGGACCAGGCGGGAATCCATCAGTAGCTACCGGCTAACATTTTCTCTTCTCTTGTAGATTATCACTGGAGAATGAACGGTCTTTTGGCGCTCACTGAAATGATTAGTATCCATCCCCCCCCCTTTTAAGCAGATATTAATTGCATTTTGCCGTTTACCTTTCAGCCCTACGACCGACGTTACTTGGCTTTGCGCTACACCCAAGTCCTTCCCGGACAAGATGACAACACGATGTGGACCGTAAATGTGCTCTAAAATTCGTCTTCACTAACAGTTTACAGCGTCCTAACCTGGTAAAACGCAAAGTTCTGGATTAAGAATTTCGTCACGTGTTTGGAACTAACAGCCTGTTAGTAGATTCTAAAGGCTTCTGACGATGGTGGATGACGCACAGAATTACTGGGGTTTTGGTATTTTTCCATCGTCCGGAATTCTAGGCATTAGAGTACACGACGTTTCGGAAACTGGATCTGTTCCCGTCTTCAGGTAAGAAAGGACGAAACGTACTCAGTTGGGACCCTTAGAAAGAGCTAATTTCAATCACTGGACCAGTGATTGAGAATAGGTCTTCCTTTTGGGCCCAACTGAGTATGTGTCTTCCTTTCTCGCATGAAGACGGAAATAGATCCAATTACCGAAACGTCGTGTCCTCTATTACCTAGAATACTGGACGACAGAGAAAGCCCAAAACCCCTGTAATTCTCTGTGACAGCATGTTGCTGCGTCGGTGCGAACGTGGTCAAAGGAAGTGCTGACTGCAATTTCTGGTCCAGAAAGGTATTTACGTTATTCCTTGCTGCTAACAGGTGTGCCAACATCCTCAAGCTCATCTTCGTTAGCCGTCAAACTTTCCTTCTATTGTTAATGTATATTAGTTAAAAAAGGTAAATCTATCCCTGTATCCGGCCGTGGAGGCCCATATGGTTGTGAGACGTCGAGGCTCACATATTTTCTACGCAATCGGCTCACAGATGTCGGTAAGGTTGTCGGATATACGCGCCGGCCGCTCTTTCCCCCAGGAAGAGTTCTGGTACTCATTTCTCTTAGAGGCTTAGTAGGTCCTAGTTCCACAGTGCGGCTGGAAGGATTAGGTAAATTAAAAATCCAATTACCTTACCGGGAATCGAACCCGCGATCTTCCGGCTTGTAACATAGTGACTCTACCAACTGCCCTACCGCCTACCTATCACATCTTATTAGTTCCTTTTCTTATTAATTTCCTATGATTTTTGTTTTGTTTTTTTTTCTTGCTGCTGCTTCTCGTAAGGTTCCTTCTTTGAACAAAATGGAAATGCCGCGTTCGAGGTGCGCTGAACTGCCTTTCAGCTTTTAAGAACTCCGTTTCGTATTCTTCGGTTCCTGTTGTAGTTTTATTCATGTTCTCCGTCACACTCTTCCCTCTTTTTTTCTGCAAAACCTCTTAGGCTTATTTATCGGCATTGCGGACCAACAGAGACAAACGTCTAACAATTTAAGGAAATGCGTGTTGATGTAATACAGCAGCAGTGCTTGTTGTCCGTAGTGCCTGCAATGTAACACAGGATGAGCAGGTTGCCTGACGCTACACAAGCATCAATGGCATGTCCGGTGAAGAAAATGGTTTGATCCTGAATTCGTTTAATACAATCACAACTACGCACCTTGCAAACTTTACGAGTTCCAGTTTTCACAAGACCCAACACAAAAGATGCCCGAAACACAAACCGTCCCGCGGTCGGCTAATGACTCCTTATTGTACCGCTGGTTATGATTTTCCGTACTTTCCGTGACATAACAGCACCAAATGGGGCAGAAAAGCCATTATTCGTTATTTCCAGCTCGTTTCCCACTAGCACTTTCACCTCTACACATCTCTGTGGCATACATTCTTCGCGACTGTGGCCACGATGTTCATTTGTTGCAGTCATAACTCCTTATTATTTCATGCTCACACCTACTGTTATAAACATACCGCACTACGCATGCGTACCGCAACATATAAGAGGTAAAGCTATGCCTGTAAAAGGCAGTGAAGGACCATAGGGTTGTGTGACGTCGAGGTTACCACGTTTTCTAGACAATCGGCTCACAGATGGCGGTAAGGTTGTCAGCCTTAAGCGCCGGCCTCCCTTAACCCCACATCAAAATTCCCGGTAGACATTCTGTTTGAGGCTGAGTCTACCCCAGGCCCATATGCGGCTGGAAGGATTAGGTCTACTGAAAGAAATCACCTTATCGGGAACTGAACCCGCGACCTTCCGGTTTTAACACAGTGCTTCAACCAATAAGGCTACCGCGTTGGGCAGCCGGTAAAAAACCCGAAGCTGGACATTAGACCAGCTGAATTGTGGGTGAGAAAACAAATGCTCTCCAATATTGCATTTGTCATTCCTTGCAACATCCCCTTCATTACACCTTATTATTGGCAGTACAGTCATGCTAAATGACTTCTATAGCTCAGGAAAGAAGAAATCGGTTCGTGTCCAGATAGAACGCTAGATATCGAGAGAAATGTCGATCTGATACGGTAATATAGGCCACAATCGCCACAATCTTTCATTAGGTCATTGTAATGATCCTGACATGTATCAACGTACATGTGAAACTGGATACCTCACATAAGCAGAATTGGTAGTGCTCTAAAACATGCGAACCATTTACTCCCTTAGTGCCTATGTGACTTGTCATGATGAGAAAGTTAGGTCCTAAGCCTTGTTAGTACTGCTGTAGTGAAAGTTCTGTGCCGGATAAACCATCGGCTTTCCCGTGAAATTACTACGCAAAATGAGATATGTCGTATCGCATCTGATGGATTCTCTCAGTTTGATCTCACGGAGGCTGTCTTTCCTGTTAACTCCTGGGAACGGGACAAGGTGAATAAGGTGATTCTTTACGAACCTGTCAATTTCTAGAAATATCTTACGTAACCTTCGTGACAGCTTCCTTAACTATAACAATCTTCCCTGATCAGTAGTCAGTCGTTCATCAAGTCAATAAACTTCCCAGTATTATATTTAAGCCATCCTGTTACACTCTACACAATGTATGACACAAACTCCGCCCTAAGTGCAACAAATTATTGTAGTTCTTTTGTCTTCTTTTCTTCTAGACTACACGTATTGAAGATAAGCAGCGGCACGCACACAGGGAGCCTGCACAGAATAATACCTGAACCGTGCTGAAAGCAAGAAGTAGCCGCTACAGCACTGTAGACCTTGAGCAGGTATCCCTGTGAATTTTGAATTTTAAATTTTAAAATTAAAAAAATTTTTAAATTTAAATTGAAGTTTTTAAAAATACCAAAGTTCAAAAATCAAATTGACGTATGTAAATTAACAAAGATTTTATACATACCTGACAAATATCAGCAAAAGGATTGATATATCGGGACCTATTAACAACGGAGAAATGAACAATTAAGAAAGCTGGTGTTTTTAAATTTTAAACTGCGTGCAGTGTAACAGCTACGTGAGAGAAGTACACCTGATGATGGCCATTTACGGCCGAAATATGTAGTGTAGAAGAAGAGAAGACAAAAAGCTTCCCAGTTTCTAAAACCCGACGGTTTGGCGCCGTGTTGCTCAACAGGGCGAGTATACCCCATCTCACTTCAGTTCACGTCCTCATCGTCTGTTCCTGTCAAATGAGTTTTACAGTTCTTCAAGATCTATTTTTTTGGGGGAGATTTTGCGACATTTTCATATTCTAGACTTCAGAACATCCTGTGATGGGAAGACATTATAAAGGTAGACTTGAAAGGATTCNAAGGATTTGGTAGGAAGAGGCGTGGCCTGATTGAGATACTATCCTAGAATGAAAAATTATGAAAAGCTTCAGTCAAGATGGTCAGTGTTCAGGCCGATAACTGAACCAAGCACTCACGGAGTACAAGTCTAGATCGACACTGATACTTCTCCTATTGCGACCCCCATAAAGCACATAACAGGAGCTGTGTAAACCCCTGAGACGCTTTGATATGGTGGTGATGAAGCCAACATCCATTTCCCCTCGTCGGATATGTAATTTAAATTGCGTAGCGAGTAACCTCCTTTTAGTGCAGAGATCTGGCTGCTTTGCCTCCACACACGTTTTGTGTACCTATCGGTGCCGGTCCGGAACTACGTTCACAATAACTTCGGGTTCCAGCAATGTAACCCTAGGCGAACCGGTAAAGAAATACTTTGCCATTCCTGCCAGACAGTTCGGGATGACACTCAGAAGGTCTCTGCTTAAGCAGAACAACAGGCAGTCACGACATCTGTGCTGTATCAAATTACGGCTATGTTTTAAATAAAGTATAGCAATTGTTTCGAACATACAACACTAAAATCAAAGGAACAATAACATTTACGAAGTTTACAGTCAAGATAATGTGTCCATCTACTTTATCACTTTTAGTAGTAACAGGTACGTCTTTATTCATTTCCATTTATTTAACAAAGCTGATAGTTCACACGGTACAGCGCGGCATGGCGAATGACCAGTTGGAATGGATTTGGAAAGAAATGATCGTAGCATAATTCGAGACACTACTCCCTATTTTGTCGCTCGGCAAGGATTTCGCTTATATCAGCTTCAATTTGAGGAAAAGTGAATTAGCACAAAGTGGATAACTGAAAGGAAAAAAGAGAGATATTTTAACATTATTTTGTCACCTACTAATTATGAATTTATCTCTCTAAAAATTGTCTATTCATGAATCAGTTCCGTCGTCTGGAATATAATTCCGCTTAGTTCGTTGAAATTTAACTGAAATTTCGACGGAACATGTCGTTTACATCCTCAGGGTCGAAGAATACATCAAGCAAGAAACCAACATGAAACAGGAAGCAGGGCTCGGATTATTTTTCGACCCTGAACAGGCAGGCGATATGTTCCTCCGAAACTTCGGTTAAGTTTCAACGGACTACACAATATTATATCCCAGAAGATAGAACTCTTCATAATCATCACTGTGAAAACCTCAAATCCTATATATTCATGATTTTTTAAGAGGTTAGTATATATAAATATGAAACTAATATGTTCGTCTTTTCTTGAATAACTTTGTCAGCAATATATCTGAATCCGCAATAAAGTAACATTAAGATTCTCTTCCATAAATATATAAATTTTATGTTATAGCTACCCAGCTGGTCGATGAATCATTAACTAGATACAAAGAAAATGACACCTCTGTTCTAGGGATTGTCATTCACTAATAAGCGAGTCCAGAAGGCTCCCGGTGAACCAGATATAAAGTTGTCAACATGTTCATTCACTGAAAAACCCGTCTTTGTCAGCTCGACCTGAATTCCGACTCTGCGGTTCAGTCTGTTCCCCGCCCCCATACCCGCCCCCGGCCCACTTATGAGTCCGTGTTCCGATAAATATCGGATCCAGTCCAACGAACCAGATTTTTCCCCTGGTGGCGTTAATACCAACACTGCAAGCATTATAGAGCAGGATAAATATATTCAGGGGCTCTATTTGCTCAGAATTTCATTCCATGAATATGGCTGAGAAATAACCTGAAACTCTACCCAAGACTCACTTAACGCGCCAAGAAAAAACTTTCTGCATCATGGTTACACTCTTTCCTTGAGAAGGAGTTCTTAAGGGATAGAAAAATGACTGTCAAACAGAACAGACTGACTTAATCAGTGCTGCCAACACTTTTAATTACAATTTACAATACTGGTCTTTAGGAAAACTCGTTCATTTTATTATTGAAATGTAATTACCTGCAAAAAATCTGTTAGACTACACATATATTTACACCATGTGTTAAGTATGTTTCATCAGTTTATCTATCTATCTACTTACCTACCCACCTACCCACCTTCCTACCTACCTACCTATCTGTCTATCTATCTACAGTATCTACAGCCCTTGCGGACTTTGGCAGTTTTTTCAGTTTCTTAATCTAAACACAGTCGATAGGACTCCTTGGGATGGGGCTCAGCCCGTTGCAAGGCCGCTACCTACACATAGGACAGCACAAACAGAATAAACGAAGACGGACATGTATGCCCCGAGTGGGATTTCAACTCACGATCGAGGTGTTCGAGCGGGCGAATACGGTTCATGTCTTAGACCGCCCGGCCACTGTGATCAGCAAGTATGTTTCGCCAAAGTGAATTGATTTCCTTCGCATTTCTTGCATCTCAAGATTATTTCTCCCCTTCCTCAGAGACGCACAGTCCGGCTTTTCCGTCTGCATTTAGCGGCACTTTTCTTGCTAAGAAATGATAACAGAGAAGTGGGGCTCTGGCCGAGACTCTGATTGGGGTGTACTTGACAAAGGGAAGAGATTCTTTCCTTTCTTTACCGGCTATAAAGAGAACATTTCTTTAGAACCTGTCGCAATAGCGCACGACCCAAATGAACAGAACTCTAATAGTGAGCCCGCAATGTCCAGCTCCACTCCGTACCTAACCATGCTGGTGTAAGTCGGTCCACATTAAGAATTTTAGTGCTTATTTCTCTCACAAGAGTTCAGCACCGAAAGAACAAGCTGGAAGAAAAAATTAAATTGATTTGTGTCTTCTACAATTGAACATCAAGATTAATAAAAATATGCTTTCTTCGTTTCTCGTAGTGGTATCTATGAAAGCAATGATCTTGTGACGCCGTGCAGTTCTGTGGAAATCTACCGACGTTTCAGAGGAATTATCGCCTCCGTTTTCTCCTTCTTGCCGATTTCTTACTTTATTCATTTTTCGGGCTGAATGCGGAGTGACCTACTGCTCCGAAGCTTCAGCGGACATACCGAAATACAGGAGACCGTGATCTTCAGTAAATACTGTCACATGAGGGAGAGTGACTCTAGACGGGGTTTGGATTAGAGACTCGATATCTTGACTACTTTAACACACGACTCGTAACTACATTTAATTATAGCGCCACTACTGATCTCCACACTTTACAAATCACTACACCACATGATATGTCTTTCAGTCTGCTGTGTCTTTACAAGTTGTTCCCTGGTAACGACTTCTAACAGGCGGCATTCTTCAACTACACCGACTATGTATTCTCTTCACACACTCCCTTACAATTCTGACGAACTTCCAAACCCGTCTCGGTTATAACATCTCGGAACGGAAGGTGTATAAAATACAGTTCAATGTTGTAATCCAATCATTTCCGTGGGAACATGTTTGCTTGCGAGGGCGTTACTCAGTAACGGCTGCGTATACTTCCTTACTAAGAATCTGTTGTCCAGGAGCGGATGTTGTTTCGTTATTTGTTTCGAGAACGTTACCCAGTAATGGGTCTACACGCTACAATATTTACGCTTTAAACAACATCATTCCTCAATGTAAACGATGCATTTATGTAATAAATGAAGGCAGGACGAAGTTTCGTTCAAGTATTTCTGAAAATACGTCATTTCAGTAATCAACACAGGAGTTTGAAAGGCAACGAGTTATAGTTGGATATGAAAGTAACGCGTAAACTGCTCTGGCTTCGAGAAACTTGAAGCTCTCACTCTTCTAATATGATCGATATTTAATTAGCTGAAGAATAATAACAGGACCCACTACTATTAATAATCGTTACAACAGTAGTAATAACATTGTAACGGATTTGATCATCGCGTTGCCAGGGAACAGCTCTGTAAACACGATCCAACACGCAATAGAGAAAACTGCGATTTCCGTGTCCGTGGTGACGTCACACAATATTTTAACAGACTACGTGACGTGTTTTCTGTAGGTACATGTCCGTTCCGCTGCTATATACACGTAGAGTAGTGACACAATTCTTTTTGGTGGCACCCCGTGTGGAGGCGGGGTCGAATACATCCACCGTGACCCTGCGAGTCGTAGGAGGCGACGAAAAGGGAAGTCTCAATTCTAAGACAGTAAAATATGGTCGCGAGTCCCAAGGGACTCGGACCCGAGTAACACTGCACTGGCCAGGGCCAGCAGCATATACAAAAGACAGACCCGTCCTCTCGTCAGAGAAGGCGCCCCACAGAAACAAGACCGTAACTGTCAAACGATAATAATTAATATCTGGTCATGAGCCTCAAATGGGGCTCGACACCAAGACTTACTGACTGACTGACCGTCAGTCGCAATGTGACTTTGACTTTGACTTGACAATTCTTTTTCTCTCGTGTGGGGGCGGGGTCGAATACCTCCACCGTGACCCTGCGAGTCGTAGGAGGCGACAAAAAGGGAAGTCTCAAATCTGAGACAGTAAAATATGGTCCCGAGTCTCAGGGGACTCGGACCATAGAAAGACTGCGATGGCAAGGGCCAGCAGCATATACAAAAGAAAGACCCGTCCTACGTTAGAGAGGGCCCCCCCACAAAAACAAGACCGCAACTGGCAAAGCATAATAAATATCTGGTCATGAGCCCCAGATGGAGCTCGACACCAAGACTTACTGACTGACTGTCAGTTGCAATGTGACTTTGACGTTCAAGGCAGTTACGAATTCCAAGTTATGAGTCAGTCGTAAGCTTGAACAGTTCAGGAGAGTTTCTAGTTGAGTTCCGAGGTTCCAGAGCGATTAAACATCACATGGCAAGAAGATTGCATAGTGATTTGAAGTGATGGTTTGTGTGTTGAGATCCGCTGCTACGAGACGAGTAGTGAAGATGGAGAATCCTAGTGCGTGTGTAACGGTGGACTGGAAAGTTTGTAAATCGGCGATAGAGCTGTATTTAAGCGTGATTAAGAGAACTTGTAACCAAAGAGCCAATAAATCTAACCATCCTAACTAGAATCCGTTATTTTCTTCAGGCGTACCACCCTACACGTGACAATATTAATAGGAATAATAACGAGGCTCTTTGAAAAATGGGTTAAACATATATATANTGTGAAATACAATGAAGTCTTCTCGGGCAGCTACTTGTGTTCCGGGAACGGCTATTCTCTCAGGCATCAGGGAAAGCAAATCAGTCGGTAATGACGGAGACAGTGACAGTTTCAGAAACGTTTGAACTGCACATCAGTCTCTGCTGACAGAGATACAAGTAGTTACATTTTCCGAAATGCTGGGAATTGACATCAGTGCCAGATAAAAGAGGTAGTTGCAGCTTCATAAATATTGAGAGTGGATATCCGAGCACTGATGATGGATACAGTGACCGTATCGGAACCGTTGGCACATCAGTCCGACATGACGGAGGGTTATACATGTAATTTCCAAGACACTGAGATTAGACGTGAATCCTTCATGATGGAGACACTGATCGTCTCCGAATCACAGGGACTGAAATCAATTCTGTACGTTGAACATGACAGGTCCATAAACGTTGGAATTTTACTTAAATCCCTGGTGATGGAAACAAAGACCTGTAGAACTGGGGATTCCCAGAGCGCTGGTGTTGGGATATAAGGCCGTGTAGTCCGTTTAAGTCAACCGACGTTCCGCAGGAACATCGCCTCTATCGCCAGGGCCGAGGAATAATGCGAGAAAGCGGCTGGCAAGCAGAAACAGTTTCTGAAACAGTGGGATTGTTTATCCGTCCTTGAAAACTGACACATTTCGAACCGTGCGCTACCTACCTTCTCTTATAATGCCTTTAGACACCTTCCTGCATAACCTACACCTTTCTTCCTCTCCTACTTTCTATTTACCTGCTCCCCTTCGCCCGCCGGTTTGAAGGCATAGCAATAATCAGAATTCGAGACTTGCTCCGGCTGTAGCAGAGTCCTTGAGGCGGCTAGTCGGACCTGTTCCAGTTTGGGGACGCGATGTCATTGTTGGTTACTCCAAACCGTGTTCGGTCTGTTCTTATACTTGCCTTGGCCATCGTTGTTTGTTCCTAACGTTTTATTCGTATCTTCGTCTTGCTCTACCCCTTGTGTTGACTGTCGCTAATTGATATTTTTTCATTTGATTACTTTATTAGGTCCTGACCCTGTAATCTACGAACCACACTACTGGATAATAACCATACCAAGATCAATGGTCATATCTGTAACCGCAAGGGCTCACTGAGTATGTTAATCACATACATGCTACTTACATACTCTTCTAGGTCACGCCATAGCTCAAGTGGTTAGTCGCTGGCTTCCCACCGCGGCGACCTGGGTTCGATCCCGGGTCTCGATAAGTGGGATTTATGGTGGACAAAGTGGCGCTGGGGCGGGTTTTCTCCGGGTACTTTGGCTTCCCCTGCCAATCTTCATTCCATCAAATTGTCCATCATCATAATCACCCGGAGCAGGCTATAATAGGCTAATTACTGGCCGTCGTGTCGAGTGGACCCAGTTGAACTCCAACCCCCACTAAGCGAATTTAAGAAAAAAATGTACATATTCTTCTAATTTTATTACTACAGTGGTATTTTATTATTTATTGCATTGTACTTCTCTTACGGCCGGTCACGGTAGCCGAGCGGTCATAAGGCATGTACTGTCTTCGCTCGCTCGGAAGCCGGGATCGTGGGTTCGAATCCCATACAAGGCATGAATGTTTGGTGTGTGTATGAGTTTATTCTGTGTTTGTGTTGTCCTATGTTTACATAAAGGCCTTGCGACGAGCTGATCGCCCATCCAAGGAGTCCTACTGTCTGTTAAAATGATCAATGGAACTGAGAAATCAGCCCTACGCTCCAAAGTGGGACCGAAGAGGAAGGAATAAAAAACTTCTCTTGCGGGATGACCTAGAGTAGCGGTCAAAAGGGCCCATTAAAGGTAATCGTTTGTTATCCCCTTCCAACCTCCCTCTCCTGGACTCGCTTTAAATTAATGATGACTGTGACAGTTTCCGAAACATTAGTATTTCACGTAAGCCCCTGATCATGGAGACAGTCGCGGTTGGCGAAACGCTGGCACTGTACACAATCCTTGATGCTGGAGATAGTACACTGGGAATGTACGTTATGACAAGCTTCCTAAACGCTGGATATCCCTTCCACCTTGACAGTTTGCCTGAGGAGATTTCATGCATTTACTCGCCGCGAAAATTTCACATCTTGTACTACTGGAAACAGCAGGCCTAATAAACAGCCACAAGAATAAGGGGACTCTAAGTAAAGAATTATGACTCTGAGTCTGGCAGTTTCGAACCATAAGTTCCCTATCTGCCGGTTCACCGGCTGCTACAGATAGGCCTCGAATCCATCAGGACGGAGCATACTGTAACCTGGCACGCCGAGTAGCAAATCTCATAGGTCTATTTGGTGTTATTTTCACTTATCTTCTGGCCTTATGGGCGGTTATTTTTACCTTTTTTTATTGCTAGTGGGGTGGGACTAAGTCCCTTGTACTGCGGCCACTTCTGGCCTATTGTACCAGCCCCAGATGATAGGTGAGGGTGATTGTGGAGCAATTGGTGGAATGAAGATTGGCAGGGGAAACCGAAGTACTCGTAGAAAACCTGCCCCAGCGCCACTTTGTCCACCACAAATCCCACTTGACCAGACCCGGGACCGAACCCGGGCCGTCGCGATGGGAAACCAGCGACTAACCGCTTGAGCTATGGAGCGGCCCTATTTTCAACTTACTGCATTGTTATGTAATGGAAGAAGCATATAACGTTCAAAACGGAATCTCCAGATATTACTGAAGAGACTGGAGGAACAGTGCTTTACTGTGCACCTCAAATTCATTCAGTGTGCGTTTTCACAAACGAGTCTCTCAAGGAGAAGCCATGGTCTTATAACAATCACATCTAACACAGAGCAAATTCCAGGATCTTGATTCATTCTTCTCCTCCTCCAACTGTCTCGAATACACGTGTCGAATGCTAAGGTGATAAACGAAAAACAAACTGGAGGATATGTGACTTAATTTAAGTTACTACTCTGGGCTTGACCACGAGTGATTGAGGAAAATCACGAAAATCCTCAGTCACGATGACCGGTCTTCGAGCTCTGAATCCAGGTTTTTAAAAATAAGAAGTCCGAGCACTAGGCATTCTAATTCGACGTTCGTTGAACGCCATTATACATTTTCAGGTAAGTTTAAAATTAAACTTTATGCAATATGAAGTACGCAAAGGAGCTAATTGCGCGGATGTATCTGTCAGTACACTTCATCTCCTGAATTACTGAGTGTGTGTTCATAAAAATGCAGTGCTAGTCTCTAACAGAAGATCTCAACTATCTTCTGTAATCACCACGTACAAAGCTTGATATACGAGTATATGCAGAGTTTAATGTTTTGTTCCTTGGCACTGCAGCCCCAGTGGGCCTAGGCCTACCTCCATCAACTTCTCCGTTCACTTCGGATTTTCTAGATCTTACACATTCGGTAGGACGCCTTGGGCGGGTGATCAGCTCGTCGCAAGGCCTCCATCTGTACACAGACACAGAAAAACGCACACACACAAACTGAACATCTATGCACTGAGTGGGATTCGAACCCACGATCCCAGTTTCCAAACGAGCGAAGACAGTACATGCCTTAGACCGCTCGGCTACCGTGACCGGCGAGCTTAATTTTACGTTTATTATTTAACGTGGAGTTACATGCAAAGGGACTTATACTAGGGTCCTCTGCCAGAAGAACGAAGGATCTATTAAAATTAAACAGAGACAAATCAAGATGGGGGGCAGGACTATCTACAGGACACTGTCACCTAAAAGGACACCTTTTCAAACCGAGATTGACAGATGACCCAACCTGTGAAAGGTGCCTACAAGAAGATGAATCAGCCACACATATCCTGTGTGACTGTGAGGCCATAGCTTATTTAAGATTTCGTCACTTGGGCCAGTTTTTTATGGAACCAAGTGACTATTATGACGCCCCCATAAACAGAGTCCTACATTTCATTCCAAATGTACGATTGATAAAGGGTTATATGTCATGAAATATAGCCTATTCATGGCAGGATGATCTATAAGTATATTTCGTTTTAAGCATTTCTCGATACAATCTGTACTTAATGAAAGTTGTGTTCTCAGTACACTCTCATGACTGCACTGCTCATCACTCGTATAACAGAGATACTGAATCTACAATAAATGAACATCTCGTGACCAAACGAGTTGGGTGTTTGAAGTGTGGAAACCAACAGATTCTGACAGTGCCTGCTTATTGACTGGACCTGATAAGAAATCTGCGTACGTAACTCATTTATATAAACTTTCTCGAGGCAGGTATTTATCAGAACTGCTCTGTTCTCCGATAACCCTTGAAAAGGAATGGTCTGTCCATTCTTTTTATGGGTATAATTACAAATCGTATTTCTGTGCCTGACCAACCTGTAACTTCTGTATTATGGCATCGTGTACCTTGGTAAGAAGTTGTCAACGTTTTGAAAGAACACTCTGGTCTTCGCAATCTTCATCTCTCTTGAAGAGGGTGGAAGTATATTTCTCTGAAACGTTGGTAACCACCTAAAAATTGCAACGGCGTCATAACGGAAGATACCACAACATGAATTTTCACTTTCGTGAAAAACTCAAGTCCAAATGCTTAGGTCTGCTGCTACTGGTACTACTATTACTACTACTACCACCACCATCACTACTACTGCTACTACTAATAATAATAATACTAACAATAAAAATAACACCTCTTCTGCCTAGGACCCTGTAGGCCTGTGGCCTCTTTTAGAGCCGCAAGCAAATAAAGAGCTGCTGCTGATATTCCGGCGCTCAAACTACAAAATTTGTTACTGGATACATGTCACTTGCTGGTTGACAAAGAATCACACTTAAACTACATTTTGGTTTAATGATGTAAATATTGTAGATGGATTTTTATAGCACCGTAACCAATTATTTGTAGGTGCCACGGAATCTATCGCCCAGTTCCTTGATCACAATTTATGCAACGAAGAAACATGTCTAACAAGGAAACTCACTATTAACTATTGTATTTCTTGAAGAAAGCAGTCTTCTGGGATTTGGCACCGTGTATATGTGGCGTTAACCGACGTTTCGGAGGAACGTATCGCCTCCATCTTCAGGGTAGAAGAAAAAATATAAGAAATCTGCAAGCGAAGGGACCGTGAGAACCGGTAAAAGCAGACCAGTCTTCTTTTACCGGTGCCAAATCCCAGAAGACTTCTTTCTTCATAGTCACCGCCATGAAAGCCTCAAATCTTACCTATTGTATTTCTTGTCTAAATTTTAATTCTTTACGTATAATAAATAATTTCCTGCTCTCAAGTTCCATTGTTTTAAAACAATTTAACTGCATTAGAAAAGGAACATATTTAAGGTAATAAAAGTACGCATCTTTTCTGTGCATCTACATCCATCAGAACCAAACATATTGCGACTATTGACATTAAATGTGCGGCCACTGCGGTCATTCTCATTATCAACCCAAAATTTTCACGGGATGGTAGGAACAGAATTGCGACAATTCAAATTCGAGGCAGACTTGTTTCCCGGCAAGATAATGGAGAAGTTCAAGAGGAACAAGAAGGGAGCGGGCCGGGCCAGGCTGTAATTATAGCATCGCGCGCTGTAGGGGCAGGCTACAGCCTATTTCCAGTAGCAGTCCGACCCGGGCGAGGGGAGGGGGAAGGGGGGGAGGGACAGTATTCGCATTAAAACAACAAAGAAATAAGTAAAATAAGATAAAGGAAATATACAGAAAAGATGGAAGGAAAGAAACAATAACGTACAAAAGAAAAGGAAAGTAGAGGAGTCGGGAAAAACAAGAGGGACTAGAAGAAGACATGAGGAAGGGCCTAGCACCTGCAGTTTAATTAGACTGGCCCGCAATGCGTGTTTGCCAGAAGAGTGCCCTGTTGCAGCATACAGTCCAGGTGGCCCACTTCTGCTTTATATTGAGGCTCCAGTTTATCATAATTCAAAACTCAGATGTTTGTTTGGAGCATGCTGTGATAATACAGTGCTGGCAGTACCGGGGCCCCACCTAGTTCATCTTGTTCTAAATTTAATGTATGCAAAGTACGCAGCGCTGCCAGCTCTCCCGTCTTAACGCTCCTCATTTCACGCTCCTAGATGTCTATTTCACCCCACATCACGAATTCAAATGTCGCTCTTTGTACAGTCTATGCGATGTCGCCCAACCATTTTGCTGAACCTGTGCTTCTCTTGCAAGAAGTGCTGGGAAGAACGTATGGATCAGAGGAAACTGAATTAACAAGCACAGAGAACAGTTACGCATGGTGGAGCTTCGGACAATGCTGTTAGGGCGACTGAATCAAGGAGGAGGAATTTATTCACAAGCTGTTTTACGACAACTTTTCAATGGTTGCTGTCATACAGGGACAATTAAATCAGAATATGGTCATTAATCGTGAGCAGATAAGAAATTTTAAGGAAGCGGTTGCGACATATTAAAAGGTATTAGCCAGTAAGTACCAGGAGATAATGTGGAACACAAGGACAAACAAAACAGCTTATAATCCTTCCGAGATGAAACCTCTGTACTTCCGGTATACAAATCTAGAGCGTTGCTCCTAGACCAGCCCACTTGATGAAGAATGAACTGAACCTGATGTTTAAAAAAATAGAGAGGGAATGAAAACTTATTGATATATTGGGTTTTTTGGACTTTATCCATCGTCCTGGTTTTTAAGATGACTAATAAAAACACGACGTTTCGGAAACTGGATCTGTTTCCGTCCTCAGGTGAAGGAAAACACCTATTCTGTTGGGTCCGTTAGAAAGAGCTAGCCTCAATCACAATCCAGTTTCCGAAACGTCGTGTTTTTATTAGTTATCTTAAAAACCAGGACGATGGATAAAGTCCAAAAACCCAATATATCAGTGTGTTATACACCATCGTCAGAATCCTATAGGAACTACATGAAAACTTACGCATGATTCTGTTGGTAAATTTCACGGCAGAGAAGACCACATGGCGTAAATGGCAGAATAGTATTAAAATTGGTCTTAACGAAGTGGGGTCTGAAAAAATTTGGTTTGATTTAGCTCGGGACTGGGTGCTATAGAGGATTTCTGAAGGCTAACGAGGAGCCTTTGAGTTCCATAACATTAAGCAATATTTCTGCCAACTGATTAACTAATATAGGCCGATCTCACTAGCCGCGCGGTCTAAATGTGAACTGTCTTAGTCCACTCAAACACTGGGATCGTATGTTCGAATCCCACTAGAGGCACGGATGTCTGTGTGCGTTTATTCTGTGTTTGTGCTGTCCTGTGTGCAGGTAACGGCCTTGTGACGGGCTGATCCCCTGTCAAAGGAGTCCTACCGTCTGCGTAACAAGATCAGAACCTGAAGAAGCGGCAAAAGTTCAATAAAGGGCTATAGAGCCATAGATAGACGTACTAACTAATATGCCCAACAGAGAGCAAGGTTTTGTACTATGCAGTTAATCTATGGTCAAGATCATATCATTTTGTAATTATTTCACGATGCTCCTTATATTGAGAGGTTATTTAACGATATGAAGATGGATATAATTGGTGCATGAGAGAGCACATGGAAAGGAAGACTCATCTAGCAGACGTAAAAGCTGGGATCTCAAATTCCAACTCCGCTCGTGAAATACATGTTTGTCCGTATCTTTCCTTGCTGACTTGTAATATTATTGACCCAGACAGGGAATGGTTATCAATCCGAAGAGTTCTGTTGCTTACCTACAACTTTATTTCTCCTGCAATAGAAATGACCCTGATCGGGTTCCAAAAGAGAAGAAAATGAAGCGAATAAATCGGTGAAGGCTAATATCTGAAATGACTACACAAGATTTATTTGATAAGGCAAACCGCTGCGTTGCGTACATTCCTTTAACAGATTTATTTTTGATAATGACAGTGAGATAAAAAAATGTGTAGTTTGATAGTGTGCCAATAGTTTCATTAACTTGAGAAGTGCGGTCGGTAATACGGAGAATAGCGAAATCCATAAGAAGTACTCACTTCAAACTGTTATCACCACTTCAGATATAATGTGAAATAGAGAGTCGATGAAGCTGATAATACAGACAATCTGCAGACTGCAGTTCATCTAAAGTAGCCATCGATCGGTAAGTCGTGGAGCTTCCAATGGCGCGCAAACTCCCACTGATGAATTTGATGTATTTTTCATTATTTTCCTTGTTTAATCATCTTCCACTTTAATTATCGGAGTAGAAGCTCCAATTTAATATTTTAGGACATTCTTTAGGCAGATCTCAGTGGCTGAGCTGGTCTAAGGAGCTCCAAAATGTGGACCTAGTGTTCTAACTCCGCTGAATGCATTCCCTCAGTTTTATGCAATGGATTTTGCAGCCCTGCGCAAGTACAGGTCTTGTTATGTGCCAGTCACAGGTTTACTGATTCATTCCAAATGTGTACCAGATTCAACAGTCTCTTCCAGAAATAATTATGAATCAAAATAGGCCACGGGGCCTAAATCATGATAATAGAAAACAGTCCTACATCTGACTGGATTCCTCGGCAGACCATCGCAAGTCTGCTACCTACATGGATATATTCAGTTGTTTCTTCAGCCAATATGGCAACGGCGATAGTGACTTCGGTACAGCTGTTGTGTTTGTCAGTCTTAGCCCCATGGTGCCGAGTTTGTGTCCAGCAAGCCCTCATCCTCCAGCGGGCACAATATTCAGCCAGCTGTTCCGTCTTTACGCCCTACTTGTTCACAGTTTTCTTGGTCACTTCACAATCTTCTTCAAGTATTTTGGCTCATACTTGCTGTAGCTCATTTATAATCTATCTTTTTCTCGGCTTTCCTACATTCTGTTTCATCATTTAGATACATGGCAGCTCCTCTTAGCCCGTATATCAATATTTATCTTCGCCAATCCGAATTCTAAATCTTCTTTCATAATTGACACAGATATTTTGTTCGCATGCCATATTGTATCTCTGGTCTGAAGTTACTTTGGTTTATAAAGCCAATTCCTAATTTTATTCACTTACTCTAAAATTTTACTGTTTGAAAATAATTCAGATAGAATTACAATCTACTCATATTCTCAAATCATATATAAAAATACAGTAAAGTAAAAGTAAAGTAAAGCTATCCCTGTAAGAGGCCGTGAAGGCCCATAGGGTTGTGAGACGTGGAGGGTCTCACGCTATCTAGACAATCGGCTCAAAAATGGCGGTAAGGTTGTCAGCCTTACGCGCCGGCCGCGCTTTACTCCCTAGGAAAATTATTTAATTAGTTCCTGGTACTCATTTCTGTTAGAGGCTGAGTTAAACCCAGGGTCATAGTGCGGCTGGAAGAATTAGATCAATTGAAAAAATCCAATGACCTCATCAGGACTTGAACCAGCGACCTTCCGGCTTGTAGCATAGCCCCTCCACTAACTACACTACCGCGTGGAGTCCTGTGCTTAACCAAACACCACAAAAGGCATAACGTATGGGCGAGTGGAGGTATAATTCCAGTCTTTACTAACTTTCTGCGCTAGATGGAAGTGAGTTGTTAGCTGTATAACCCGATCGCTTTACTCCTAGAAACGGATCCCCCATATCCTTTGTACATGAACCTGGGTAGGTTCCAGAACTGGTCCGGACACAGAAGAGGAGAGAAATATGTCCTTTCCCGCTGGATATAGAACCCAGACTCTCCAGCAGTCCAGCAAGTAGCTTACACACTACACCTACTGAGCTACCCGCTCAGTGATATTAGCATTTTGTCGTCGTAAATAGGAGGAAATTCATCCCGTTAGGCAATAACGAATGCAATTTATCGTATGATATATAATTTCTGTGTCTATTTTATGGGCCTGCCAATCATCGGTTTCTTTCCTTATCTTCCTGTATGTAGATGATTACCCAATCCCCAATAAAAACTTACTACACGTAGAAATCATACATTTATTCGCTCGTTTATCCATTTATATGATATGCCTATGAAGCATACCGTTTGTCTTTTAGGCCAGTAGGCAAGCTCACAAATTGATAGCTTCGTTAGCAGAGTGGGCAACACTTTTCTGGTCGATTTTTAATACTGGTAATGAAGATACATTGCGACGAGCTGATTACCCTTCTAAGGAGTCCTTCCGTCAGTAAAATGATGATGAAACTGAGAAATCAGCCTTATGCTCCAAAGTGGGAGCAAGGGGAGAAAAAATTCAAGATACATCATATTTTGTCAGGTGCAAATTTGGATTCATTACAGCATCGTTTAGCAGAATAAATATCTGATGTCTTGATATGCCATTAATAGAGACTAGCCTAACTTCCATAAAATTTCGGCGAATTGTGGGTTTCGTGTCTTCTTTGCAAGAAGTGCATGAAATAAACCCATAGTATAGAGCTCGTTCTGCATCTTTAAGTCCCGCATTTTTCGTTTATAAAAATTCCCACCGGATTCAAAAATTGAATTTGGTTTTGAGATTTGAACGAAAACGGCCCTGAACTTTAATTTCCTTCCGTACCGCTCTGACACAGTCTCTATTTTACATGAAGCTCTAAGCGAATCTGGTCTAATTTCTCAAAAGTAACTCCTACAGCGCAAGCGTTAGCCTCCTGCTCTTGCTTGTTTCTTGCTAGCCTGATTTTCGACCCTGAAGATGGAGGTGATAGTTCCTCCGGAACGTGGATTGCTATACGGACAACACGGGGCTATACCGCTGTGAGAACCTCAAATCCTACAATCAGAAAACTGTCGGACTTGCGGAATGTGGCAGGGTTACACTTCCGACTTCAAAGTCTCAGTGCTCACGTTAGAAGCGTCGGAACGAGC
The DNA here is from genome assembly GCF_002891405.2 of Cryptotermes secundus. Lineage (NCBI taxonomy): Eukaryota > Metazoa > Arthropoda > Insecta > Blattodea > Kalotermitidae > Cryptotermes > Cryptotermes secundus. The sequence continues at coordinate 950,476 of NW_019735461.1, forward strand.
AGGTTCGAAAGACAATCAATGTAATACATTCATTTTTAAAAGCGTAACTGGCAATGCGCACGCACCGGCAAATCAAGTGACGCCTCCAACGGCGCTGCCCTGATGACCTTGTAACTGCCGCGCAGAGGACTTTGTACTACCTTTGGTACACTGCATAGGGTGCGGGGCACGCGGTAGCGTGATTGGTTGAGGCACTATGCTACAAGCCAGAAGGTCACGGGTTCGAGTACCAATGAGGTGGATTTTTTTTTCAATTTAGACAAGCAACCCCAGTCACAATAAAGATAGACCAAAAACAACTGGAGAATGTGAAATGTTTTAAATATTTGGGTAGCTTGTTAACAGATGATGGAAGGTGTACTAGTGAAATTAAATCCAGGATTGCCATGGCAAAAGCTGCATTTAGCAAGAAGAAGAATCTTTTTACCAGCAAACTGGACTTAGTCAGTGAGCAGAGGAATATCCTACATGAAATAAGAAAACGGAAGGCTAATTCGATTGGTCATGTTTTACGCAGAAACTGCCTTCTAAAAGAAGTTATCGAAGGAAAGATAGATGGGCGGATAGAAGTGACAAGAAGACGAGGAAGAAGACGCAAGAAGATGCTGGATGACCTTGGGGACAGAAGAGGATACTGTCATTTGAAGGAGAAAGCGCTAGATCGCATTAAGTGGAGGAATTGTTTTGGAAGAGACTGTGGACCTGTCGTCTTGACAGATTACTGATGATGATGATGATTACCTAATTCTTCCAGCCGCACGATGGCCCTGGGGTCGACTCGCCCTCTAACAGAAATGAGTACCAGAAATCTTCCTCGGGGTGAAGGTCGGCCGGCGCGTAAGGCTGGCAATCTGACCGCCATCTGTGAGCCGACTGTCTAGAGAAAATATGGGGGCCTCGACGTCTCACAACCCTATGGGCCTTCACGGCCTGTTACAGGGATAGCTTTACTTATATGTAGAGAGAGGTATAATGAAACGACTGAAAGAAGACTTGGCACATTTGTGAAATCTAGTGATTATGCATAACTCAGACGGGCTTGCTTGTAGCTACCTGCAGCTCCAATTTTTCCAGCGTTACACATTTCACAGGTATAAGTGAATCAGAAGATCAGGGATGTCATTGCTTGGTCTCTACTAGGCAAATATTTCGAAATATATCACTTTCGCCTTAACTGCAGAAGTAGATTTTAATGTTATAAATCTGAATGTTATTAGGCATATTACGTGCGATAGAAATATCGCGGAAGTGACGTGTAGAGGGTTAGCGGCCTGGGTTATATTCGAGGCATTCGAAGCCTCTTAGGGAATCTTCTTCAAGGAATAAAGCTATCGAAGCCTCTTATCTCCATCTAGTGTCAAGATGTTTCACCGCGCTGTCGCCATCCGCACGTCTGTATGGCGTGGTGTTTGACCTCATCATCATCACCAACACCACCAAACATCTTGTCCAATATATTGGAATTTTAAAAAAATGGGATAAACTATTCAGGAATCGTTATTTTCTGTATTTTTCATGCAAGTTCTGCGTAATATTCAGAACTGAAATTTGCTTCGGGTTCGCTCTTGTTGCCTGAATGAAGTATGCTAATAGGAGTACTACAACAGCAACCTGGTGTCACGAGAAGCCTACCCCTAATGCCGTTTGGTAGCCAGAGTACGTTTTGATTTGTCAGCAATATATCCTTCTAAGACTGTATACAAGAACAGTGAAATTTTATTTCCTTATCTCTCAGGACAAAGTCTGCTTCGTCTGAGGAGGCCTATCTGCAATTGTTGCTATATCCCGTTCAGACTAATTAATCTTCATCATCCATTTCTTTCGTGTTGTATTTAATGACACTCCTATCAATTACAGACGAGATTTTGCATGGAAGAAATGACATGATGGGGAAGATACCTTGACTTCTAACACACGCCTTTCAAGGAGCGTGAAAGTGCGTTACGTCATTCACAGACTCCTGTCCCGAGTGAGTTCAGACGGTCTGTCTAGACTCTCACTTCTTATTTCAGTATAATCTCTTTTAATGGTACAGTATTTTTTCTATTGCTAGTGGGGTGGGACTAAGTCCCTTGTACTGCGGCCACTTCTGGCCTATTGTACCAGCCCCAGATGATAGGTGAGGGTGATTGTGGAGCAATTGATGGAATGAAGATTGGCAGGGCAAACCGAAGTACTCGGATAAAACCTGCCCCATCGCCACTTTGTCCACCACAAATTCCACTTGACCAGACCCAGGAAGGAACCCGGGCAGCCGCGGTGGGAAGCCAGCGACTAACCGCTTGAGCTATGGCGCGGCCCCAGTGGTACAGCATCTTGCCGTTTACGCCTACGTCTCCCAGACGGTCTCTTCCCTTCCGTTTCTTTGACTAAAATTCTGTACACGTTTCTCATATCTCCCATGCGTGCTACATGCCTACTCCATTATATTATCCTTTATTTGAGCGTTAGTAATGAAGCTCCTCGTTACTGTTTCCAATTTCATCCCCTTATTCCTGTTATTCCTCCCAACTCAGGTTCAGATATTCGCCTCAGTAACCTGTTCTGGAACATCAAAATCTGCGTTCTCCCTGTGAGATTGCTGCATACCAGGAGAATGGATGTAAGAAGCGAAGTTACTCGTCTATTTCACTGTGCTATCACGCCATTTTCACAGACGGACCAAGAAAATCCACGAACAGTCTCAGTTAGGATGGCTTGGGCTTCGTCCAAGATTTGAACTCAGCATCAATATCCAACTTCTGTATCATCCTTCTCCAGTCGGTATGTCTGCAAAGTGCTCCCATGAGGTTTCTTTGTATTATTAGGCCGATAACAGTTTTTAAGTTCAGCTGAGGAATCGATCAATAATACTGAAAATTTGAACAATTATCCTCGAATTCCTCACCCTGGAGTACTACATTCAAGTGGAATGCAGCTCTTTCCTGACCAGTTCATTCCAATTCACAGCATGAAGTCACCCTGTCACCCCACTTGACGTTATGTAGACCCCCTGATGCAGAGTAGTTAAGTAACTAACCAGAGATTAATCTGGCGGTCTACATCACATTTTACCCTCCTGTGTACAGCTCTGCCTAACGCTGCAGTGTAGTGATTCATTTCCTTACTTCGTGTTCCTGCGGTTCTGAAGTTTGCATCTGGGCTAGGGCACTGAAAATTCTGAGGTCTTTCGTGTTTTTCTAAGCCCCTCCTTTAAAATTCCACAATACTTCCTTAAAATAGTCCACTACCACGTCCTTCTGCATACTTTCCGGTTCGAAACTCACAAAAGACTTATCATCAGGCGTTATGGGCCTGTAAGCGTAAAGTTGAAGGCACATCGTTAATTACACTAAAATGGATAATAAAAAATTGATAATTAAGATTAAATTCAGTACAGTTAATCTGTACTAAAAGTCTAAGGAATGCACCGGTGTATCAGTACCTCCAGAACAGTAGAACAGATGCTATGTTAAGAACGCGCATATGACTGAGAAGCTGAAACCGTTCTCAACTTTTCGATTATATTCGCGGGCTACTATTTCTGTTTCCTTCACGAACCATTTAAACGTGTAATTCTGAGGCCAATGACAGAAAATATTAATTATAGCATGTAGATCCGTTGTTAAGCACTGACCCTATAAACAACACCCATTGCTATGCAACGACCGCGGAATATAACGGCCTAACCAACAAATATGTTCCCCAGGTAACAACTGAACTAAAGAATGAGGAATGGTGTTCTCTACGCGGTGCGTGCCGAGGTGTTATAGGCAGGGCAGATCTAGAGTTAAGTTAGTTCATGAGAATTCCGCGTGGATGAGGGTTCAAATACCTCCCCCGTAGCCCTGAGAGTCGTAGGAGGCAACGAAGAGGGAAATTTCGAAACTGAGGCAGTAAAATATGGTTACGAGTCTCAAAGAACTCGCACCCGGAAATGACTGCGCTGGTGAGAGTCAGCAGTAATTGTAAGCGACAGACCCGTCCTCTCGTCAGAGAGAGCGTCCCAAGGCAACTGTCTGACAGTGATAAAACCTGGTCGTAAGCCCCAGATAGGTGCCTTATTCCAAGACAGACCGGCCGACTGACCATCGGTCGTAACATAAGGCTCAGGCTCAGGCTCAGACTCAGTTTAGTTAGCTGAGTTGGAGTCAGTCTAAAGACTAGGAGGTTTGTGTGAGACGGCCGCCAGCCTGCAAGCTTGTGCAGAGCAGTGCAGGGAATGGAAGATTTGGTTGGTGAGTTAGTGAGCAGTCAGGCTGCGCCATAGCTCAAGCGGTTAGTCGCTGGCTTCCCACCGCGGCGGCACGGGTTCGGTCCCGGGTCTGGTCAAGTGGGATTTGTGGTGGACAAAGTGGCGCTGGGGCAGGTTTTCTCCGATTACTTCGGTTTCCCCTGCCAATCTTCATTCCACCAATTGCTCCACAATCTCCCTCACCTATCATCTGGGGCTGGTACAATAGGCCAGACGTGGCCGCAGTACAAGGGACTTAGTCCCACCCCACTAGCAATAATAATAATAATATTGAGCAGTCAGAGAACTGCAGTTCAGTCATTGTCAGCTGATGCTGTTAGAAGTTGGTAGCTGAGACACGGGGACAGCTCGGGAACCCAGAGTAAGGGGAACGTCTGAGGTTTGAAGCCGATACCAGGCAATGACTTGTGTAGACAGTGCAAATTGACAAGACTCAGTACGTGCTGTGATGAACTGCAGTGTGTGTGAACTAGCGATAGTGCTCTAGTTACTTGCAGTTCCAATTTGTAAGCGTTCAATAAATTAAATTACGAATCCTATCCCCGACTATAGTCACCCATACACGTGACAATATAAGTGACATATTCGAACGGAGTAGAAGCATTCTTGCCATGTTTCTAATCTGTATGACACTCCCAGCGCCGGTCACGGTAGCCGAGCGGTCTAAGGCATGCACTGTCTTCGCTCGCTCGGAAGCCGGCATCGTGGGTTCGAATCCCACTCAGGGCATGGATGTTTCTGTACGTTTTTCTGTGTTTGTCTACAGGCAGAGGCCTTGCGACGAACTGATCACCCGCCCAAGGAGTCCTACCGCATGTGTAAGATCTAGAAAAACCGAAGTGAACGGAGTTCATAGAGGTAGGCCTAGGCCCACTGGGGCTGTAGTGCCAAGGAAAAAAAATGACACTCCTAGCATCCGGGTGGAGAGTAAAATCTGGCAACATGGCTAGTCTCAGGATCAAATTTCTAATCTGGGACTTAGGAGTAGGAAGTACAGGTACCAGTCCGATCAGTGTACTATGTGCCATGCAAGTGGGATTTCTCGATTCAGTCGATCACTCTTCAACGGACAATTCAGCTCGTGTCGAGCAGCAGTGCATGCAACTTCCCGCACTGAGCCCTGCCCCAACTGCAGGCAATGTCACGCACAACGCAAACAGGAGGGGAAAAGAAGCGGAAACCGTTGCGATGATGATGGACGCAACTAAATGATACTCAGGTAAAAAGTTAAGTTCTGCCTCTGCTCAACGAATTGAAGCACTACGCTATGAAGGAGTATGGGTGAGTGGATGTATAGATCCATATTTTCTTGACCTCGGCTCTGCTTTGAGGTGAGTGGTGAGCTTCACGCCCCGGCCGCTTTAACCGCGGGGAAAGAGTCCCTGGTACCCATTGGATAGGAGGTTGGGTGGACCCCAGAGCCGGTCTGGACGATTTGGAGAAGAGAAAATTCTTGACCCTACAGGGACTCGAATTCCGACCCCTCAGTCTTCCAGTCCGTAGCCAGTCGCTATACCGACTACGCTAGCATGGCTCCTAAATGATAATAAACAAGAGGAAAAATGCAACTTTGAGGTGTGTTTCATTTATCCGTGACGTTTGTTACACACACAATTTTCTAGAAATGGGTAAGGTCTCTCACAGTTTGTATAAGAAGCAGCATATCCAGAGCATTTTGTGTGTCCGTTTGACGTGTCTGGAGTAACAGAAGGAGGAATATCAACTTTCATCATGATCCATCAACGGTTTCTATGAAGTGCAGATGTAAGCGAGAGAGCCCTTTAAAATAATGTAAAATAACTGGAAATATATTGGCTCAGAAATTAGAGTGAGTTTACATACCGAGTTTGATCTTACCTGTGGTATAGTGGCTGTTAATAGCGGACAAACATACATAACAAAAGCAAGAAATGCATTTAGTAATCTTTCTTTAACTCACACAAAATAGAGGGGGCACGCGGTAGCTTAGTTGGTTGAGGCACTACGCTACAAGCCGGTAGGTCTCGGATTCAAGTCCCCATGAGGTCATTGCATTTTTTCAATTGACCTAATCCTTCCGGCCGCACTATGGCCCTCGGGTCGACTCAGCTTCTAACCTGGAATATTCTTGGGGGTAAAGGGCGGCAGGCGCGTAGGGCTGATAACCTTGCCGCCATCTATGAGCCGATTGTCGAGAAAATGTGGGACCCTCGACATCTCACAACCCTATGGGCCTCCACGGCCTGTTACAGGGATACCTTTACTTGTATACTTACTTACCCAGAATAGAAGGGAACTGAACCCGAAAATGAGAACGTAGCTAGTTCTGACGGGAATTAAGATACAGGTAGACCGCGCCATAGCTCAAGCGGTTAGTCGCTGGCTTTCCACCGCGGCGGCCTGGGTTCGATCCCGGGTCTGTTCAAGTGGGATTTGTAGTGGACAAAGTGACGCTGGAGCAGGTTTTCTCCGAGCACTTCGGTTTCCCCTGCCAATCTTCATTCCACCAATTGCTCCACAATCACCCTCACCTATCATCTGGGGCTGGTACAATAGGCCAGAAGTGGCCCCAGTACAAGGGACTTAGTCCCACCCCACTAGCAATAAAAAAAAAAGATACAGGTACTCATGGTCAAGCTCGCCTACACCAGCAGCCTATATCGAATGTCGACACGTAGTGACGTCACTCTCGCCTAGTATTCGGAAGCTTGTGATTTCGAACAAGGACCCGGAGAAGGTCTGTAATGACTAGGGTGGTTTTCACACGTTCTGGAATAATGTCTTACAGTGAGCCACCGGTAAGTCCTTTCACGTTATTCATAAATAATTCAAAACATTGTCAAAAGGTACGGAGCTGAGAAAAAGAGAGATATCTCCGCTCTTCCTGTAGACGTGCCCTCTTCGCTCAGTCCTACTGCATAGTCAGACTCAGTCATCCCCACTTCCGTGTCTGTTATGTAAGAGGATGTGCGGGTCCCATACCAGTTCTGGACGTAGGCGAAAAGTAGCCAACATTTCTACTGAGAGTTTGAACCCCCGGCTGTTCAACCCAGAGCCCAATCACTATACCGTCAGACTCAGCCATTCCCACTTCTGTGTTTATTATGTAAGAGGATGTGTGGGTCATGTAACAGTCCTGGAAGTAGGCGAAAAGTAGCCAACCTTTCTGCTGAGAGCTGAATCCCTGGCCGTTCAACCCAGAGGCAGTCATTTAGTGACTGTACTGTCATGAGTCACATTAAGAGCTGTGAAAGTAAACAGAGGTGTAAGAAAAGTACATAGGAAGAAAAAGCAGTTACAGAAATGTGAACTGCTTATTTCGTAACACGAAGCCAAGCAAGAAGAGACGAGATGGTACGCAACAAGGAAACGAAATAGAAATGTGGAACGAAACGGAGGAAATAAGAGTCAAAGAAGGATTAAGAAAGAACAAGACGTAAAACAATGAAGGAAGTAGAGAATAACAACACTGCAGAGACCTATGGCATGAGTTCGATCCGCCCAGAGTCGATATATCTGTCTCGCGTGCGCACTGCCACGGTTCAGGTCGGCGCCACACGCATCCGCTTGGGCAGTCGTCACTATGATTCTGTTTCGACTACTGCAGTCATTTGCTCTTGCTGAAATTGTCTTAAGATGGGGTTAGTACGGGGGGAGTCAACTCCAGTGAAGTGGTCTTCGCCATTGTCAGTACGTTAAACAAATGTACCGGAGACCTATTAAGAGGCTCCATATCGGGGAACTAGTGTTTTGTACATGCACTCTTGGCAGTTTTGCATACTTTGGATGTTTTGTTGTTTGTTTACTTCTGATGCAGAGTAGGATAACTAAAATGTCTTTATATATTTTTTATTTTGCTAGTGGGGTGGGACTAAGTCCCTTGTACTGCGGCCACTTCTGGCCTATTGTACCAGCCCCAGATGATAGGTGAGGGTGATTGTGGAGCAATTGGTGGAATGAAGATTTGCAGGGGAAACCGAAGTGCTCGGAGAAAACCTGCTCCAGCGTCACTTTGTCCACTACAAATCCCACTTGACCAGACCCGGGATCGAACCCGGGCCGCCGCAATGGGAAGCCAGCGACTAACCGCTTGAGTTATGGCGCGGCCTTGTCTTTATACTTAGTAATATGTTATGTTGATGACTAGAAACCAAGATAAAATTTGCTTTTTAATTTGGACTCACAATATCAGATATTGTCAACATCCGATCAGTGCAGACCGATAGGTGCGTCCAATTTATGAACATAGCGCAAAAAGCATAAGAGTTAATGTTAAACTAATTTAATCTATGTAAGATGTAAAGTGCTATATTTAGAATAATCAAATCAAGGAGGATGAGGTGGGCATGGCATGTAACAGGAATGGGGGAGATGAGAAATGCAAATAGGATATTGGTGAGAAAGCCAGAAGGAAAGAGACCACTGGGAAGACCAAGGCGTAGTTCAGTGGACAATATTAAATTGGATCTTAGAAAGATATGACGGGATGGTATAGATAAATTGATCTGGCTCAGATAGGGACAGGTGGAAGGGTCTTTTGAACACGGTAATGAACCTTCGGGTTCCATAAAATTCTGGGAAATTCTTGAGTAGCTGCAGAATTGGCGGCTTCTCAAGAAGGGCTCAGCTCCATGAGTAAGTATTTCCTTTATTGCTAGTGGGGTGGGACTAAGTCCCTTGTACTGCGGCCACTTCTGGCCTATTGTACCAGCCCCAGATGATAGGTGGGGGTGATTGTGGAGCAATTGGTGGAATGAAGATTGGTAGGGCAAACCGAAGTACTCGGAGAAAACCTGCCCCAGCGCCACTTTGTCCACCACAAATCCCACTTGACCAGACCCCGGGATCGAACCCGGGCCGCCGCGATGGGAAGCCAGGGACTAACCGCTTGAGCTATGGCGCGGCCTATGAGCTAGTAAGTATTTAATTAAGGATGTAAAGTCATCATAGCAGTGGTTACGAAGGGTTCCATCTCTTGGGGTAGAACCCCGTTCATTCCGTTGAAAGTCAAATGACGTTTTCGGAGGAACATATCTCCTGAAGTTTCAGGGTCGAAGAAGAAGATAGACCGAAGCAGTTAGAAAACAGGGAGTCTACGCTGAAGCTGGAGACAAGTTCCTCCGAAAAGTCGGTTGACTTTCAACGGCCTACATGACGTTGTATCCCAGAAGAGAGTACTCTTAATTTAATGCCAATGTATAAAAGGTAAAACGGTTATACAACCATAACTGGTGCCTCCGAAATTAGGTAACTGTAGTTCTTCGAAGCCCCTTGTAGGCAACAGCTACATAAACATGGCTCAGTATTCTGGAATGTGGTACAGGCGCTTTCTGTACACCAAATACAATGGCTCTACCGAGGTGAATAGTCTTCAAGGACTGGGTGATAGAATATAGAGAATATCTGGACCTGAGACAGACACAGGAATGGAACAGCAAGCATTAGTAACGCTCTGTTATGATTTGGCCGAATACGCCCTTCCATCGAAGACCTTCGGTATGGTCAGTATTTGGGGGCCCACTTCAACATCCTAGATAATATTGCATTTCGCAGAAGCGAAATGTGCAAGCTGAATGATGTGACCTATAGTGAACAGGTTCAGGATCCTGTCCAATGAATGGCTTTGACAATAGCCAAGTTGTATCTTCCAGTTCTATTACTAGAGTTTTTTAAATGCATTAATCTTACGGAATTCAACTGAACATCGCAAACTGTGGAAACGGCAACGCGATTGCAACGCAACTCATGGAAGACTATGAAACTCGGCTCCCAGACAACTGAGCAAGTCAGTCTTCTCACAGTTACAATGCAATGTAGCTTCCTAATGTCAGCCGTTCTAACGTACCTCTCTGATTCATTTGCTTCTTTAGATGGCACGAAAGATTGCTGAAGCTGCTAATTTTGTTTCTGTGCAGTTAACTGAGCAGGAGCCCGGTATATATGACAAATGCCACCCAGACTATGCTAGGCAGGACAAAAATAAGTTTGGTTTGGGAAAGAATTTCTCATGAGATAAAGGAGTCTGAATCCTGGTTAAGTTCTTTCGGAACAATAAAAGCACCTGAATTTTTAACTGTCATGGAAGAACGGATGCACCCATTGCTTTATTTTCCCCTGTCCTCTCTTCTTACGCCGTCTCAAGCGCCACATTATGACAGTATAAATATTATCTGACAGTGCAGAAGAGAAATGCACGAATTAAGTAGCACGAACATGCCCACCTGAGATGATATGAACAACTAATCAAAGGTAAGTTTCCTCAGGGTGTGCCTGATAATCTGGAAACCAGTTGCAGCCTTCAAATCGATGACGTTTCTGGGAAACTGCGGGTTGCATTGCAGTTGATAGTTTACTCGTTGTGCCCTCGCCCTAGAATCACCGAGTTGTTATCATTTCGCGGCACACAGGTTGAAAAACACCAACTTACGACCTCTTCATGAGGAAATAGTACAGATAAAACTGAACCAATCTGTCGAACACTGGAATCTAAATACAACAACGGGGAACGAACCGGCATGACACGTGTCCGATCCGGATATTTGAGTTTAGACCTCTTGTTTCTCATCTGTTGCTTCCGACATGCAGTGGCATTGCTTGTCACGAAGTGTTTGTGGTATCCGATGAATAATACAACAGCCTTGGTCTATCGGCGCTACGGTCCTGTAGACAGACAGGCAGGCAGGCAGGCAGGCAGACAACAGGTGGCCTGACCGATCGAGTTATACTCATTGGTCTCATTGGTTACTGACCACCGACAGAAGTGTAGGCAATTTAAGAAAGCTGTTACAACTTAGCACCGATAATATTGGCCATCGGCATAAGCATTTTACGCGAGCGTGAACATGCCCCTATGTTTCTACATGGGGATGAGGGAAGATACACATTGCGCATGCTCTGATGTTGTACTCCGAACTAAATACATTGATCGTTTCTCGTAGTAGCTCTGTATTTACTTGCAGGAGTGCTTTCTGCTTTGTCATGTTGAAATTACATTGTTACGTGCTGCATCACAAAACACACGAGTTAGCTGCAATTTATACTGTCACGTGTCCGGGTATCCGTGACAAATAATTACTGGGTTGCGGATTTGACTGAGCTGTTTATTGGAAAAGTTTAATTTGTAACCCCAAAGAATTATAACTCTCTAAATTATGATATGTAAAACAATACAACATAAAGCAAATCACTTCAATTATAATCTTCGTTTGTAGTCTCCGGGACTCTGCTGTTGGGTTCTGCCTGTCAGTCCGTTATCTTCGCTACTCTTGTAATCTTCTCAAGAACAGTGTAGGAGTCACTGGTTTCTCAAATGCTGAGCTGCTTTGAACGACGTCTTCCTGTCGAATCCCACCAACAGTCTTCACTCTTCCCTATATAGGCTCGGCATGGACCACCCACAGAAAACACATGCTGCTCAGCAACGGATGTAATGGACTGCTGTCAGGCGTGTCCACCCATGCACTGTCTAGCAATGGACCCCCTATTGTTGCGCATTCGTTGTTGTGAAATATGTTTACCGATCTGTTACGTAGCACCGGAAACCCTTCTATTGTTGGATGCTCGTTGGTTGGAACATGTTTACGTATTCGTTTCCTCGAAACGGCCCAATCTGTCACAATACCTTCAACATTGTATTTAATAAATAATTCATAACTGTAGTTCATATCCAATAATTAAATATCACGTGCTACATTTTCCGGCTGAACACCGTCTTCATGAATGGTCTCTTATCTCTGTGATTTTCAGTTTTTCTCTCACATACTCTTATTATCTTCAAGATATCAAAAAAATTGTGCATCAGTGTTATGTGTAATAATTTTAGACAATGATTCCACCTTGAAGTGTCTTAAAAATAACGACTGATTGACGAAACTTAATCCAAGCAGCAGAGTCCTTCTTGAGAAGCTAACAATCATTCAGTTAGTTAAGAAATTCCATTCGTTTTATGGAACCCAAAGGTTCATCAATGCCACGTACACAAGCCTCCGCTCAATTCAAAACCACAGAAGCTGCTTCCATAGGATCACTGTTAGTAGTATATTTCTGATCCCATTCGGAGCTTCGGAGATGCTATCTCCAAGAGACTCCTTTGTCAAAATTATGTACGTAGGCCTATTTCTGGTGTCCCCTTTTCGGGTTCCATGCCCGGGTCGTTGCAATATTTTTACTTTTAAGTCCTTAATACCGGTACTGCAGTACTTTGACTGTCTAAAAAGGGAATTCTGACTGCTATGTCCTTTCTTCATCCCTCGAGAGTACTCCCTTACTCTTACAGACTTATGAGTTGCGTGGGGGCACGAGGCAGTGCAGTTGGTTGAGGCACTATGCTACAAGCCGGAAGTTCGCAGGTTCAATTCCCAATGAGGCCATTGTATTTTTCAATTTACCTAATCCTTCCAGCCGCACTATGGTCCTGAGGTCGACTCAGCTTCCAACAGAAATGAGTACCAGGAATCTTCCTGGGGGTGAAGGGTGGCCGGCGCATATGGCTGACAACCTCACTGCCATCTGTGAGCCGATTATCTAGAAAATGTAGGAGCCTCGACGTGTCAGAAACCTATGGGCCTCCACGGCTTCTTATAGGGATAACTTTATCTTCTTCTACCTTACGAGATACGTTTTACTCAGAGAATATGACAACATTTTTTAAAACAACTTGTGATATAATACAACTTTCTAATTGCAAAAGCTTAATCAGATTCACATTATCACAACAAATGTCCCTCAGACCGACTTTATTCTCGATCGTCCATAAATTTATCCTTACATTTTCGCGAATGCCAAATTCTGATTTAAACATTTAATACTCTCATCCAAATCTACAGAAACCTACAGAAAATGTTGTCTAATTTTTCGGCCAGGCGACATGACGGAATGTTTGTGACTTATCTTAATCACATCAGAAATTTCAAAATATGCTACAACTGCTTCTTTTACATCCTTCTGAAAGAGCTAGTAACAAATATCGGTGCTAGAACACCTCATCTGTAAACCCTTGAAACTGGAATATATAGGAATAAGAGAACTGAAATACATAAACCGAATCTAAGGAGAAATACGAACTGGGATTATTTTATAAAATACTAAATGAACTTCAGCTGACTAAGGAAAGAGACGCTGCAATATTACGACATGAAGCCCGAAAGCCGCAATAATGAAGTCAGAATAGACGTTCAATGATAAGCAACGACTCGGTAAAAACACTACCGCGGCAACGAATACGCAAGTTAACAATCGAGTAACTTCCGTTGCTATACAACAGCGCTGTAAACACGCCTTTACAACAATAGAGAGGCTGTGTTTTCTGCACGGTCCGTGCAAAGTGGTTATATAGAAGCGTTCAGTTGAGAAAAATAGAGCCGTGTTTCGAGACGCCATCCTGCGGTGCACGAGCTTGGGAGCAGAGGAACTGAATTCAGTTGGCAGTTGCAGAATAATGGCAAGAAAGGAATTAGTCTGTGAGAAGAACACTTCCAGTGTGATCTGAAGTGACAGTGAGACTTATAAGATCCGTTGCCAGGTTACGACTAGAGAAGACTGAGAACCCTAGTGCGTGTGCAACGATGAACTGGAAAGCGTATAGATCAGCAATAGTGCTGTAATTGCCTGTAGTTTCTTTGGTGTGTATAATGGGTCAATAAAGCCAATCATCCAATCCAGAACCCCGTCTATAGTCACCCCTACATGTGACAATATAAGTCCTATGAGAAAAGCGATCGGTCCGTTGTTGTTGTCGTCACCTTCACCATTGTCATATTAAAAAACTCTTGGGAAATGTGAATAGATAGAGGAGTCCCAGGCACACTGCACGGCAGATCAGATGTATGTTCAGTCACAATGAAGGAACTGAAAGCAGGAACTGATACCAGTAAATCAAGAAAAGTTCCGTAATATGATCATAGAAATATAATTCACTGTGAAATCATAAGTCTCTTGAACAAACGTTGGAGGTACAAGAGTAAAAGTTGTCAGTAACTTTCTTCAGTAATATGGCCGACACCATTACTTCCTGAGCAAAAGATTGCCTTATTAATTAAATACTTGTAATCAGTTACGGACTTAGTGGGTCTGGAACGGGATCCACTCAGCCTCGTGAGGATAATTGAGGAGCTGTTTCAAGGAAACAGCGGCTCCGGTCTAGAAAACCGAGATTAACGGCTGTGGGGATCCGTTGCGCGCACCACGCGACAATCTTTATCCGCTAAAGTTGGCACTAACTTCGCCAACAAGGGACGGTGGCTTGGTCGGTATAGTTCTCTTCTGGACTACAGGCCACGGAGGTTTTTACGGACGTATTTCTTCCTAGCATTTCCTTAACTAGTGACACAATGCTCGTGAGCTTTTTGAAGAGCGTCAACGTTAGGGCCTCAATACGAACCGCGTCGCTCTTTATTATAACAAACATTTACAGTTTATCCTTTCTCTAAATAATCCATCCTGAGTTTTACTTGTATTTCTCCTGATAATGAATGGCTTTTTCCAGAATCGCATAGCCTATAACAAATAGAATTCATATATTTATTTTTTCACTTTATATTTATTTTCNTAAAATATATATTCGTCATACATAATGATAAATTTTAAATATTAAAACTGTTCTGGATTTGTCATCCTTATGTCGTATCTCAATAAGCGAGTCACACCTACCTTCTTCTATCGGAGTATTCTTCCTACTTTCATGTGTGTACTGTGCTTTGTGTTGTGTCTTGCTCCTGTGACTGCGTGTGTTAGCTGTTTTAGTATGAAGACAACAGGGCATGCAATGAAGTAGTTCGACGTATATCGAAAAGCACCTGAAGATGGCACTTTTGTGCCGAAACATATAGTGCAAGAGAGAAGAGTAAGGTGAATAAATGTATGCATTGTAAGACGGTCAGAATAAATTATTTAATTTTCGTTAGATTGGGTAATAACAGTAAACATTTAAGCCTTAATACTAACTGTTAATTCATTCAACAGGACCATATATTCTTGGCTTCTCGATAAACTAACAGTGATTATTTTTATGTGATTTTAATATTTCTTTACTATAGCAAATATTTCCTTGTGTTCTCGATTATTTCACTTACATTCCCTTCTGTTAAGCATGCGTATTAAGAGTACACGGTACGCCTTTACGCTCCTGTTCTATTGACGAACCATATCAGTGTGTGTTACACCTTTAAAAAACAGCCAGAACGCGGGAAACCTGGATTCATAGAGTACTCCGTAACCTAGCAACCGAGCGCATGCCTTGTCAGACGCAGGAAGCCAGACTTCCGCATACTTCACCGTTTGAACTCTCGCAGCTTTTTTTTAAGGGTGGGAGCCGAACGAGATGGTCCACCTTGTTAGGGGATAAGTCCTACTGGAGGTTTCAAAATTAATTCCTCCAAAAACGTCACAATTCTCCTTTTCTATAGACTATTATTACGTTGTACAGAGAAGACTATGAGTCACGTTTAGGAACGCTACTATTCTGTTATTTCGTGATTCTTTATCAACTGCTCTTAACATGCCGCTTGAAGGGCCGGGCCCGCAATTACACAACGTTTACATCAGTCGGTCTGTCGGTTCAGAAGCCATTGTGACATACACATAGAGAACGGTAACATCACACGTCCATTTTCCTTCTTTCAGAAGGCAGAGTGGGCTAATAACTGCCAACTAAGTGTGAGGTTAGGAGTGACGTACGACCTACTGTAAGAGCGACATAGGTGCTACGGGTTACAAAGAAATACAAATAATAATAAACAGCAGCATCTCCATGAACCTCGCTAGCAGTTGGATGCAGTCAGAGAAACGAAGGTATAAAAATAGACCATGACCGCGTTCCACTCCCCCGGAGGCCGGCCGGCCGCCCGGTTGCTTAGCTTTTCCTCAGTCGCTCAACTTGGCAGATAGTCAAGTATGCGGCAACGGTTTCCAAACCCATCCTAACAATTTTATCATTTTGATACCTGTACGTGTATCATTAGAAGAGTTTGTCGTCAACTGAAGGGCTTGGATGTTGCCGACGGGGCTTGTCTAACAGTGACACACTGAACATGTAATCGGGAGGAACTTGGTTCGAATCTCTGACAAGACACAGCGTATCCTGAATTTTCCGGCGATTTTTTCGGTAGACTTTTCAGGAAAATATCCTGATAATACCTTGAAAAGCTCATGACCGTATAATTCCAATTCATTATCCCTCCCATCCGTCACTGTATAACCTACACATAATGGAAACGTAAGAAAATGCCCCACAAATAAGCAATATTTCCAGCGCCACGAGTCAGTCTCTCACATTCTCCAGGCAATGGGCATGATGATTCTATCCCTGTTCAACTACTGCTGTTGCTACTCTGCTAACACAAATATGTTTTGCCAGTTTGTTACGTTTTATAGTCAAAACACCTGACTGACAAAGATGCTGAAGCGATCGTAGCCTATGTATGACAATCTGCCTCAAGAGATTGACAAAACCTACAAATCTCTCAGGATAACTGATATTCGGGATGAAATTCGACCCGGACCTTCGAGCAGGAGTGAGAACCACTATATTCAAAAGTTCCACGGAAGAAACTTGAATTCAGAGACAATACCGATTTTTTTAATATCTCCAGAGAACAGGCTACAACATATTTTTCCACGAATCATCTCCATTACATAATTACATGCATAATTGCTTAAAATCATCTCTAAAACAAACATGAACTTCAGCAGCCAACATCATTTTTCAGTACAGTACGACCCACATCTGTAGCTTCGTATGTTGCTGGCAACAATTCTTATCGTGACTTACTGAGACAACAATACGTCACCTGTTTTGGCAAAATTACACAATAGGAACGACGAAACTGAAGCACCACGAGAAATTCCGGGACCAAACATCGTTTTCTAACGAAGGGTTCAAATTTTCTGAGATAAAACTCCGTGTAGACAATTAAATTTCAACCAACGTTTCGTAGGGACATGTCGCTTCCAGGTCGAAAAATAAGCTCAGTAAGAAACCAGCAGGAAGCAGATAGCAAACAGATTTATTCTTCGACCCTGAAGAAGAAGGCGACATGTTCGGCCGAAATGTCGGCTAACTCTCAATACGGCGTTATTTCCGAGACGAGAGAACTCTTCATGTTAACGCACTGCTTCATGTTCTGGGGCCCGTCCATTCTGACGGGCTTTTCTTGACTTTCCTCATTACTACCGGGAAATGGCTGAGATGATATCTTACAGATATGTTTAGACAGGCAATTGTTTGAAGGCAGTTTCTGGCGGCAACTGGCAATGAATGCGCAAAAGCGAACAATGTACCACAAATTTCCGAAGGCTGATGACAACCGCACGACGTTCCCGACAACTCTTCCACGAAGTCCACTGACTGATAACAGTTAACATAAGTCCAAATAGGGACTGAGAACATGTGGCAATTTTCTGGTTCATTCGTGCTGACAATGGTTGAATTGTGTGCATATAGATTTGTATTGTCTGCATTTATACGGCTTCTAATAAAGGCACACTTCTTGATGTTATTAATGCCCTACAGAACCTATACAGCCGGAATAGCCCAGTCAGTATCGCGAATACCTATGGGCTGGACAACCAATGGGTCGGAGTTCGAGTCCCGGTAGTGTCGAGAAATTTCTTTTCTCCACGTCGTCCAGACCGGCTCTGGGGCCCACACAACCTTCTATCCAATGGGTACCGGGGGCTCTTTCCTTGGGGGTAAAGCGGACGGGGCGTAAAGCTGACCACTCACCTCCAACTTGTGCCGAGGTCAAGAAAACGTGGATCTATACATCAACTCCCCCATACGCCTTCATGGTGCAGTGCTTAATTACTTAAGCACAGGGACAAATTTACTATATAGTACACAGCACAAGACAAAAAGAATTCTCGGTATCAGGACAGTAATACAGGTTTTTAGGTTTTCACGGAGGAACATGTTCAGACAGAGTTCTTCTGAGTTGTAAAAATATGCAGTATAGCAGATGGACACAGCATGTCGGAGGAATATGTTTCTTCTATCTTCAGGGTTAGTGAAACCCTGAAGATGGGTTCAGAATGATCCTCCGAAACGTTGTATCCATCTATATGACTATACGGCGCGAGCCAGAAAATGCAGAACGCACGTTCCTCTTAAACATTGGTGAGTTCATCTACAAGACCGAGAAGTCCACAGTCAGAAGACTTGTGAGAACTGCGAACGAATTCAAAACGTAAGTTCAAAAGGCAGCCAACGTACGCCACAAATAATACATAATACATACTAAAGTAAAAAGTGGAAGTAGGGATGTGAATACTAAAAAAAAACGTGTTTCGCATTAATTCACTTGAAATTCATATTAAGAAGGGCTGTACCGCAGAGAGCACACGGCAATGAACACAAGCACTCCCTCTATCACATGACTGGTCAGGCACACAAACTTATCAAATCATTAATTTTTCTCCTCCAAATTCATCACGTCATTTTAATCCTTCTATCTTCTCCTTACGCCCCAGAAACATAGTCTGATTGCAGAAATAACAGTAAACATTCATATCACAATTGAGTAATCACTTAAGTAATGAATGTAAATGAGTGTACTTAATTTTTTTTTCACGAATTCTTTCAGATAATAACATTTTTTATCGTTTATTTGTAGTCTTTGAATTCTTTATTTAGTTCGTTGAGAAAGTCCGCTATCAGGCGGTAAACAGACTCAGAAACTTCAAGCTTTACTTTTTACTTACTTTTATATGAGTATAAGATCTAAAAGTTTGTAACAATGGTACCTGAGTACAAATACTATGTTTTTGGACATTATCCATCGTCTTGTCTTTGTCTAAAAACCTTCTTGTTTATTTTTCAAAACACAATGTTTCGGAGGCTGGATTCTGTCTCCGTCTTCAGTTAGAAGCTACAGAAGCCAAAAATCTTGATGCAACTATTAACACAATATGTGGGAATTATTTTCTAATGTCAAAATGAACTATTTTAACCTTGGTTATAATTTTATTAAAATTCAAATTTATCGAGATTCTCATGAATTTCTGAAAGAGGTACAGAATTTGCTTATCATTTCACAAGTTAAATCCGGATGCCGCTGCTCAAAACATGGTCCAACCCATGTTCCTCGTCTCCTCGCTCGCCCACTCACTCACTCACTCACTCACTCACTCATTCATTCATAAAGCTGAGTCCTTCTTGAGAAGCTGACAATTGTGTAGTTACTCAAGAATTTCCCAGCATTTTATGGAACCCGAAAGTTCGTTACCGTGTTGACAAGAGCCCTCCACTGGTCCCTATCCTTAGCCAGATCAATCTAATCCATACCATCCCATCTCTTTCAGATCCATTTTGTTATTATCCACACACCTACGCCTGGTCTTCCCACTGGTCTGTTTCCAGCTGGCTTTCCCACCAGTATCCTATATGCATTCCTCTTCTCCCCATTCGTGCTACATGCCCTGCCCATCTCATCCTCCATGATTTGATCATTTTAATTATACTTGGAGAAGAGTACAAGTTATGAAGCTCCTAATTATGCAGTTTTCTCCAACCTCCAGTCACTTCATTTCTCTTCGGTCAAAATATTCTTCCAAAAACCCTATTCTCAAACCCCTTCAGTCTATGTTCCTCCCTTAATGTCAGAGAAAACTTTTCACACCCATACAGAACCACAGGCAAAATTACAGATTTGTATATTCTAATTTTTATGTTTTTGGACAGCAGATGAGAAGACAAAAGGTTCTGGACTGAAAGGTAGCAAGCATTACCCGAGTTCAATCTCCTCTTAATTTCCTCCTGAATCAGGTTTTGGTTTGTTATCATCGTTTCCAAATATTAACTGTGCTACCTTTTCAAAACATCTGTTATCTATCTTTATGTCATAATTTTCCCCTGTATTTTGGTAACGAGACTTAATTTCCTCTGTTTTTACTTCTAGACCAACCTCCTTGCTAGCGTCAATTAAAGTTGTTGTGTTTTTCTTTATGGTCTCTATATTATCACCCAGTAGTTTCACATCATCAGCATAGACCAACAGCTGATATGTCCCATTTAATTTCAGTCTCACCTGGTTTCCCTGGACCTTCCTAATGGCAATTCTACAGCCAAGTTGAAAAGCAGTGGCGATAAAGCATTTCCTTGTTTCAACCCATTCTGGATAGGGAAATTATCAGACAAATGTTTACCTATACTGACTTTAAAAGGTGTTTAAACGAAACGTATATTAATCAACCCCTAACTCTATCAGAATATTTTACAATACTTTCCTCCCAACTGAATCATTTCTTCTCCTTCTACGTCTTATAATAATTCTGTGTATGATCGTACCGCAGCAACTGATACAGTACCAGGAATTTCATGACACACAACTTAATGTCTCGAGGGGATGCCTAGCACTCGTCACGCTGGGCGGCCTGCTGCTGTGTAAATGCAGATTGCCGTGAGTCTCAAAGCTGCTTCATACTGCCGACAACACTGCGGAAATTAACTGTCGTGGCAACAGATTTCCGTAATCATTGCTGGCAATACACAGCAACGAAAATCATCAAACACTGGCAAGTACATTAACCCTTCAAAGCCCCGTGGTTCTGTAAGTACTATCAGCTTGAACATACTAAAACTCTGAATTCTGCCCATAGAATGTATTTCTGTGTTTCATATTGTTTCACAATGAACGGCGGTTTTCTGTCTAACAGCATTATCCGGGTGGCCTCTGTAGCGGAGACGTAATGTGTTTCCTGTTAGATACGAACTTTTATACTTTATTTAGAAGAATATAGCTGGATAGATTGTATAATAAATTGGAGAAATAAAAAAAAAATAGAAGAATGTCAGTCTTTAAAGATTTAATATTTGTTGCTCCTCTAAATGTGACCCAAAGCAAGTCAAGACCTACTTAACTCATCGTTCATGTGTTTAGTTGGATATGTGACCCAGAAACATGGCCATTGCTCGGCCTCAGCCGTCAACAGGTGAACACACACAAACGCAACAGCACTCCTACTAGGTGACTTCTGTGGAAGTCCGTACGATTTTGAAGCTGGGGGAATAAAACACCGTACAGGCACATCTATCGCGCTCTTCAGCTTCACAGTGAAGTATTCAGTTCTGTGAGAAATGCATACAGCCCCCTATGTCGTTCTTCAAAGTGTTGATGTAGGCCAATTGTTGATTTTAGAGTTGAATAAACGTAGTATTATTTTTGGCTGACGGGAATTCAACGAACAAACGAATGAGTAACAAATTCATGTTTTCGTGTTAAGAACGTTGGCGTCAATTCCCGATAATGCCCACACCAAATTACGAGTAATGTGTATTTTTGAAGGACCGTATAATCAGATTCGAAATAGCAATGCAACCGGATATTATCGTCCAGTTAGCAAATCAGCACCCACATTGATTTCGTAAGTGTATATGCCAGAAGTAAAGCAGGACAAGAATTTTACTTTGAGGGCACTTGTTTGCCGCATGCGTTCTATACCTAATTAACTCTGATGTTAATTTATAGCAA
Organism: Cryptotermes secundus; assembly: GCF_002891405.2. NCBI lineage: Eukaryota > Metazoa > Arthropoda > Insecta > Blattodea > Kalotermitidae > Cryptotermes > Cryptotermes secundus. The sequence goes on from NW_019735461.1 coordinate 972,151, forward strand.
ATTAAATTTTATCCTTAAAATGTTTATGAATCAATTTCACTCATATGATACTGCTTATAAGCATAAATAATGTTCCAATGTAGAGTATTTCATTAAGTACGTATACACGCACAACACGGAAAAAATGTTTCAGACAAGAGCACTAAATCTTAATGAGGTCTATATGTTATGTAACGTGTCCACATTCTCCTTTGAAATGAACCGGTTAGTTGTCTACATGCGATTTCGGCTTTCCGGAACACTCTGAGCTGAATGCTGACGGTGTGTATTCCCCAAAGCCGAAGTAACATACTGAGTTCCAGTCAGACACTTCTTCTAATTTCCGTATTAGGCCCTCTGGTCTGTTCCCTCTACCAGAATTAATCTGGAATTATGGATCTTATAGGTAGAATTTCTTTAGTCAAGCATCGCCTAAAGAGGTTATGTTGGACTGATACAAAACAAAAATTAAATTCGCACTAAAATGTTTCGCGACGGCAAACATGACTAGAGGGACTTCGTTCCAAAGAACCCATAAAACGTGTTTCATTTGGATCATGGCCTAAATGACGCAGCTGCAACAATGGGGTGGTAAACACAATTACCATTACAATGTGAAATGCCACAAAGCTAACTGTAAATTGTACACCGAAAGTAGTATTTCAAAAGCGATGTCAGTTACGCGGGGGGGGCATAAGTATCAGGTCTATGTGTGTGCAATACTCGTAGATATAATAGCTACTTTACTTCTTGTTATTCAGGTCTGCCTACCGTAAATGTGGTATTCGTTTCAGAAGTTGTTGTTGTTGTTGTTGTTATTGTTGTTATTGCAGTTGTGCCCATTTAATTTGTAAACGAACACAACTGTGACTTCTAAACCGAATACCAATTTTACCTGAACTCTTGTTCTTTCATTGCCTCCACGCTATATGCAATAATTCATCGGCATGACATGGTATTCATAGCCTCGTTTATAAAACGGCTCCATCGCTTGAATGCGTTATTCTGTGCATTCGACTCCTTATACCACAGGGCACGTCACAACAATAATATAAACAGCAAGTAACAATACAAATGTCCCCGTCAGACAAGAGACGGCTGGTCTAAATTCAGCCCCTCGGAGCAGTGCTTGGATTGTAAATTTAAAGGATGTGGAACGCACGGACCGTCCCACCATCACGGAGCCAGAGGGGAGTTCCACTCACAAGTTAACACGGCAGTAGACAAGGATGTACATTTGTAAAACTGCGATCAGCAGTATAAAAATAGGTTTTCGTTACCACACGTTGGGTCAAAGCAAGGTCCATAAACAGACCATTCAAACGAAATAGTTTGTTAATGATCAACGAGACAGGACAATATATGGACAATATGACGAAGGATATCATACGTTCTATTAGGAAGATTGTTCTAGAATTAAAGGAAACGTTAGCATATTTACGCGTGGTAAAGTAGAAAAGGTTTGGATAAAACTAGCAGCCATTGCTAATTTCAAGATCATTTTTGCAGTCTCCTGATGGACGTGAGCAGAACCATATAAAGGCAGCCATACGAGCCTGTTATATTTATGATAATGGAAACGGGTATATTTCATACACATTATGTTAATGTGCTGGATGAATAAAGGGATGCAATTCTAGGTAATCCTCCGGGTTTCCGTCACTAGGTTAAAGGAAACCATGAACAACATCAAACACGTTTATCAATGCTCCGTTCTGGATTGCACTGTGCTCTCGAAAGGGACTGTAGCTGTGTCTAACGAATGAGCAAGCACCGAGGTTTAAATGGGTTAAAATTGGGTCCTGCAGTGGGGAAACAATAAGAGAGAAGAAGCCCGTACCTGGGCCAGGTGTAGATGCCGGACACCTCGAATCCGTAATGCCACGAGCCCGAGTAGGCTCCTTGTCCTTTGGGCCCCGTACACACGCCATGGCCGTGCGCTTTGCCGTCCTCCCACCCGCCGCAGTAGGTGCCACCGTCGTCGAAGTCAAAGCGCCCACCGTTCACCATGGTCTTGGTGGTGGTTGCGGTGCCCGTGGCCCCGGTCGACGCAGGCGAGGCGTTGGGACTCGAAGCACTATTCACTTGGTTCTCTTGCTGCATTTTTATGTAATACAAGATTTTAATTTAATCTGAAAAGACCTTGCTTCTTTTAAAAAAAATAACTTAATTTGTAGTAATTAAAACTTGTATAGATCACCGTTTTAAGCACGTATGCCTGCCCATATTCGTGGCGGTGACAAATACCACTTTCTCACATGTCACACAAACACGTAAACATCAGCTCGCCATCGGTCGTTTCGCATACTCCGGCGCTCCCGGCGGGAGTCACAACTTGAACAGACACTGTGCTGCTCCGCAACATGATTCAACTCATCCCCATTTTAATCGCCTCGTCCGCACGAACCAATAACACGACTCCTACCTGCGCTAGTTCGCGACGTAGTTCCGGTGTCGGCGCTGTCGAGCTACCCGAAATAGTTGCTGTTACTGCTGTCTAGAGGGCAGCACCACATGCGTGTAGAGTTTACTTCACAGCGCAACATTACATGCAGCATTGTTTTGACGCAGCAGCGCATTTCGTACAAGAAAACCGCAAAACAAAGCACACCGAAAGATAACAGGCATATGAACTGAGTTAAAAACAAGGTTCGTAATCTAAGCGAATTATGAAATCGCATGTTGCAACCCAGGATAGAGAATGGTTGTTTTTTATTGCTGTTAGGAAAAGTTGCACTTAGAGATCTCAGGAAATTATTCCCGTGACTGAGGCTGCAGGATAAATTCGGTGGAAGGGGTAGGGGGAGTACTTGCTGAGAAACTTTAATCATTTCTGTGTTGTAGCTCTGCAATGTTGTGCAATGAGCGACGTTTCTGTCAACGCAACTTACTGCATTTTTCGGTTCGGAAAATTTGGACCTGAATTGTTCTAAATATGACAATGCATTTCATGATACGGAAGGCAATATCTAATGATTTATAGGGTGAAAAATGAATTTAAGGGTCATGGATTTCCAGATATCACTTCGTAACATCTGTTCACTCCTCTTTATTATCTCAAAGTTTCAACTACAACATGTAATCACCAAGAGGGCTGTGCAGTCTTCTACACACGTATCCGTAGATGTTGACTGAAGTCTTCCGTGGTGCTTCTCAGTTCCTCCATGAAATGCTGGGATACAAACTCGGTTATGCCACGACCGCATCCATCCAAATAATTTTTCAAATTCATTGTTCATCAGTCAGCGTACCACAGATAGTACATAATTCTAACCGTCCTTCTCCGGCAGTCCTCTGAAGAGCCCTTTTGTTGCTGGTTGCATCTGCTCCTCTAGCCGTTCCCTCTCACCTGTGGTTACTTCGAGTTGGCAGGTTGCTGCTGCGTCCTTCCTATCCAGTTCTGTTTCCC
>NW_019735461.1:976132-998328 GCF_002891405.2 Cryptotermes secundus
AACTGAATTTCCAGGAAAACTCTGCGGGGTGCTTCCTGTCTGGTCTTTGTAGCAGTGAAGCAGGCCCTATTCTTGAAACCAAGAATCGGGCTAAGTCACCCTTGAATGTTCCTTACTACATCTTATGCTTAATTTCTCTAAAAGAAATCTTGATTACAAATAAAGCTGGTGGTGTCAGTGGTACGGCTACATAATATATATAGGTATTATAGCCTAGTATGTTATTAAATAATAAATTATGAGGAATGAATAAATTATTGGCTTCCCAATAATTATTTTTGCTTACTAGTATGTATTTAATTATTCAGCATCCTAAAGGCTCCACTGACATCAATGGCAACAATAAAACGACGTTTCGAATTTGTTGGGCGGGGAAACACCTGCGCCATATAGTAAGACTGTCTGATCCTAACACTGTATTGATAATACGCGTTATAAACCAATTAAACTATTATTAAGATATCCTTCTGAAAAACTTAAAATGTCGAAAATATGTTGAAATATTTGACAATATTGTAACAGACGAATCTCAGTGATTTGGGGTGAAATACAATGATAATTTACTAAGAATATAAACACAGGCACAAATACTATTAAAAACCATATGTTGAGTTTGTAGGGGTCTCACCCTTCACAAGGAACTTGACTTGCTCCAGCCGTAAAATCACAAGTTTTAGTATTGTATTTAAGCATCCTGTTGAATTAATACATCTTATGTACACATATATTTCCGTCTTAAATGCAACTTACCATATAATCGCCCTTCTTCCTCAATACATGCTTCAGCTGTATACGGCCATCATCAGGTGCTGTCTATCTTGCTAAAATTGTTGCACTGTATGTCAAAATTCCGTATCGCTTGTGAACGCGATATTTATTTTAATTAGGAAATCACTCGCTCACGCACGATACGTAATTTTGATATCTATCTGTCTATCTACCTACCTATCTATCTATTTGTCTCTCTGTCTGTCTGTCTGTCTATATCTATCTACCTATCTCTGTTGCTCCCACTTGGACCATAGCACATCCGTGACACGCTTCGTTTCACTTCATTGTCTTGATCTTAGACGGTCGATAGGTTTCCTGGGACGGGGGATCAGCCCGACGCAAGGCCGCTACCTACACTGGACAAAACGAACATAGAATAAACGGAAACATACATGCTTTGAGTGGGATTCGAATCGATGATCACAAAGTTCGAGCGAACGAAGGCAGTTCATACCTTAGACCGCGCGGCCACCGTGATCGGAAATTTTGACACAGAGTGCAACAATTTTAGCAACATAGACAACACCTGATGATGGCCGTATACGGCCGAAACATGTAATGAGTAATGAGGGTGACTACATGATAAGCTGCATTGAAGACGGAAATATATGTGTACAAAAACATGTAATTAATGTGAAAACAATGTAAATGATTCACGCAATTCGGAGATCAGATAAATAAAACACTTGCCTAATTACTGTATGACGCGGGAGAAGCATATAAGCAACTAGCCGTGATTCAATGCGACAAAATACGTCATAATGTTACCACAACATTTCACGTCCAGATGAAAATACGGTATCTTTCAAGATATATCGCTTAGAGTTCATTTGCAGTCAGTGAGAAACTGCGACAGCAGTAAATGAAGGAAGGCACAGACGTATGAACCAAGATGTGCAGCTTCGTACGTAGTATGAAGTTATATCTGTGCAACTGAAAAAGCATGACCTCTATGAATGAAATTCAACATTTTGTAACTACATTTAATTACGTAACGATGTCGCATATCCAAGCCTTTCTTTACTTAATGGATAATAGATTATGGAAGGAAATGTTCCATATGAAGAGTATGAAGAAAGCAGTCTTCTGGGATTTGGCACCGTGTATATGTGGTGTTAACCGACGTTTCGGAGGAACGTATCGCCTCCATCTTCAGGGTAGAAGGAAAAATATAAGAAATCCGCAAGCGAAGAGACCGTGAGAACTGGTAAAAGCAGACTGGTCTGCTTATACCGGTGCCAAATCCCAGAAGACTGCTTTCTTCATAGTCACCGTCGTGAAAGTCTCAAATCTTACATGAAGAATATGGTTTGACAAATCTGCGAATTGTCGACTACCCAATGTATTTGCCCCAAAACGAGCCCCGGCCACCCAGCTGATTACGAAACTCAACTATTCCAGCTTATGAGGGAATCCTGGAAGTTTCAAAAACGTGGAACTAATCAATAAATCTGCCAGGGCTACAGAATCGGAAGACTTTTTACGTGGATGCATCTGGATGTGTCTCCTTCCTCGATCTGTAGACGTATTCGTAGACTTGGATGGAGCTGGTGGTGATGATACTGACGATGATGAGGTGATTATCATTTACGTAGATTCATGAGGTTTAGCCATTTTAACCCAGCTCACCAAACAGGTTTGATAGCGTTAATAATCTAGACCCGTATTCGGGAGGCACACAGTTCAAATCTCTGCAGGTAACCAAACATCCTGACTGAGGTTCTTCGTTGTTTTTCTCAGTCCTTCTCGAAAGTATTATGACCACTTCCTTCCAGATTCTTTCCAATTCATCTATCTTCTATCTATTGGACACAGCCTAGTCTAATTGCTTTAAGCATCGTTAAATAATCCATAAAATTCCAGTTTACAATCTCACTACGTATTTCATCAAGATAAATCATAATATTATTTGCCACTAATTATTCGTCTTAGGATTTTCCTCTTTCCGAGAAATTTCGTCTCCCCTACTCTGCATAACTACTGGCTTCCCATCGAAGTTCTTATCCGAGATGTGGGATGCGGAAACAGAATAAAATTTAACTATGAAACATGTTTAGACTTTATTTTTTGTTTATTTTTGACTTTACTGATTTACGCTTTTACTTATTTTTAAATTGTGGGCACGCGGTAGCGTAGTTAATTGAGGCACTATGCTACAAGCCGTAAGGTCGCGGGTTCGAGTTCCGATGAGGTGTTTTTTTTTCAGTTGACTTAATCCTTCCAGCCGCAATATTGTCCTGCGGTCGACTCAGCTTCTAACAGAAGCGAATACCAGGAATCTTCCTGGGGCGTAAAGGGCGGCCGGCGCGTAAGACTGACAAATTTACTGCCATCTGTGAGTCGGCTGTCTAGAGAAAATGTGTGAGCCTCGACGTCTCACGATCCTATGGACCTTCACGGCCTGTTACAAGGATAGCTTTTATTTATTTTTAAATTTGTTTTGTATAGATTTAGGTAGCAATTTAGATAGAAACTGTTTTATTCAGAACTTCAGAGAATTATGCGCGAGCCTTTTAAATTAGAACAGATTTAGACATCAGACATAGAGTGATTCGTAGCGAGATACAACTAAATAATGTACAGCAGTTAACTAACTACTTAGTAAGAGGAAGCGATAAGCGGCCTCCGTAGTCTAAAGGTAACGTTCCCACCTCATGACTCGTAGTACGCGGGTTCAAATACCCGGCGGAGGTCGTCAAATTTCTAAGGGCGGAAAAATTTAGGGAACAAGTCCTCCGGGAGGGACTTTAAGCTGTGTGTCCCATGTCGTAGCTTTACGGCACGTAAAAGAACCTCATATCCCCAAAGGGAATCACTGAGCCAAATTCCAGGACGTTTCCCGCCCAACAGCAGTCTCTAAAGGCCTCTGATAGATGGGGGAAGCATTATAGACACCGCTAAGAAAGTGGCCGAACTCGCTTGCTCGGCGGGACTGATGGTACGCACCATTTATCGGTAGAGTAAAGAGACTGGTAGAATATCACAGAGGGAAGCACAATAGATCAAACTGGTCGTGGTGCATGGGGAAACCCACCCTCTCTCAGTAACTAACTAAATAACTAACTAAGAGGAATCGATGAAAAGTGTGAAATTTACATCACTTCACAACTAACGAAGTCACTCCAAATTGCCGGATGTCCACTGCATCCTTCGCTATTAACAGAGGGGCACGTTGTTTGTTGCTGTATTTAGTTATTTGACCACACTTGAGGTTACGTTGTCCCGAATAATATAGGAGATATCTGTATCCATGATAGGCGAATATTAAGGAAAGAAGAACGGAAAAAAAGCCTTAGAACGCCTTAAAGCTGTTCATCACGAGAGAATGAGAAAAACTACACACTATCCCAGACGAGCCACTCCAGTACAGTAATTCGAATCTGGTACTTTTCCAGTGCACATCATACACGTTACCGCTGTGATTCTCCGCTTTTAAAAAGGTAAAATTGTCTCTGCGCTAAATTAATGTAGCGTGTGTGTGTGTGTGTCACGCTACAAATAAGTTGACGCCGTGGTATTTGATATAGCGAATTTATTCCGCTCGCTCACCTTACACACCTTACAACAATTGCCACTTGCAGTGTTACAATTACTGCTTACAATATTTCGGCAATACTGGACTGTCTTCTCTGGCGGTTTATAGCAGACTCACTGTGCGAATGCATTCAACCCCGTTTTATAACCTCGGTCGCTGCTATGCAACGAACCCTCTGTTATAACCATGGAGACTCCTGTTAGAACTACAATAGAGCGATTGTTGTTTCCTATGCAACGGTCTATTCTAGCGTTTCCATAGAAGTGACTCTTCTGGCTTCCCGACACGTTACAATAATTAAGCTCCACGCCATGAAGACGTACGGGGGAGTGGAGTTATATCTCCACCATTCTTGACCTCGGCAATACGTAGAATGGGTGAGTGCTCAGTTTTACGACCCGGCTGTTTTAACCCAGGTACCCATTGGATGGGAAGCTGCGTGGGACCCAGGAACGGTCTGCAAGCTGCGGAGCAGAGAGAAATTCTCTTCCCCCTTCTGGCAATCGAAACTCCGTAGTCTGCAGCCAGTCGCTCTACCGACTGAGCTATTCCTGCTCACATTAATCGTTTATGTCCATAGGGAATTTCTGTTACATAGACATGAATCCCTTACTGCTTTGATCTGTCCGCTACTGGTTACTTTCTCAAGCTAAGTTAAGATCATAAAATTCACACTTTTATAGTGCACTATGCTAATGACGGCCGGTCACGGTAGCCGAGCGGTCTCAGGCATGCACTGTCTTTGGCTCGCTCCGAAGCCGGGATCGTGAGTTCCAATCCCATTTAGGGCATGTATATTTAGTGTCTGTGTAGAGGTAGAGGCCTTGCGACGAGCTGATCACCCACCAAAGGAGTCCTACCGAATGTCTAAGATCTAGTAAAGCGAAATGAGTTTCATAGAAGTAGGCCAAGACCCAAAGCGGGGCTGTAGCGCCAAAGGGAAAAAAAATACTGTGACATGTTGACCCCTACCTCCCCAGCGGTGCGTGGCGGTGGCGTAACGCTCGCGTTCTTACGGTAATAGGCGAGTTCCCGCCCCGCCACTCCCCTCCGCGGTGACGTCACCGAGGGATATCGCGGTCGCTAGGCAACGCGAATCAACAGCGGCGACGTTACGATAGTAACAGCGGTGACCTCCGCTAGCGTTACATAGCAACAGAGCGCCAGGCAAAAGGGTGCCTATTACGTGGCCGTTTTCCCGTATTGTCCGATCGAGGCTACATAGGGAGAAGCGAAGGCTATTCACAGTCAGTTCTAGTGTGGCTACCAGCGAGTTGTACTGAGTCAGTCAGCGAGTCCTGGATCTATCGTCAAGTTAGCCAGCAACCAGTTCAGTTCTAGTGTGGCATTTGGAGTGTACTATTTGTGATACTGCAGATAGCAGTAATCGTCAGATTGTAATTTGGGTGATTGTGAGAGCGGATGTGAAATAAAATTCGCTACATCGAATACGTCGAGAATTTATTTGTCGCGATATGCCCCGCGACACGCGACAATACTAATGACCTTACGACAACAGATATCTTTAGGTAATACCAACTCAGGTATCCCACTCCACCGTTCCAATCGACTCATGGCTAGGGATTTTGCTTAATATGCTAAACTCCTTACCGTTGATAGAACCCGATGATTCGACAGTGTTCACAATCCCGCCACGGGACACAATGGAGACCCTGGGTTCCCAGTCTATCGCTCTAAGATCCAGTTTATTATAATCCTTACACATACTCTTATGGCTGCTCGTGACTTCTCCAGTTTAACTTTCGTATGCACGTCCCTCCACTCATATTTTATTGATCACCCTTAAGGCGTGTCCACATTACTTGTGCTCGTGTGACTCGCAATGCTCGCGAGTAATGTGGACGATATGACAAGTCACGAGACAAGCAAATTTTAAATTTTTAATTTAAAAACTATAGCCAATAAATTAAAATACGACTACAGCCTATACACACTACGAGTAAATATACGGATCCTCACGCGCCTAAGCCTGGCGAGCAACTGAAGTAGTGTGGACGAAGATTTACGGGCACAAGTAAAAGCCAGACAAGTCTCACAACGAGCACAAGCCTGACGAGCGTGAGCACGAGTAATGTGGACGCGCCTTAAGTGTAACTCCATGGCTTTTTAGTCCGCAAGCGAACTATACCGAACGAGAGACCGCCGCTTGTCGGCGAAGTTAGTGTTAACTTTAGCGGATAGAGGGTTCGCGTGGCCAGCGCAACGGATCCACACTACCGTTATTTTCGGTTTTCTAGACCGGAGTCTCTATTTACTTGAAATAGCTCCTCAATTATCCTCACGAGGCTGACTGGACCCCGTTCTTGACCCACTACTTTGCAGAAAATCTGTTAGCGCCGAGAATCCAACCCGGACCTCTGGATCTGTAGCCACGAATTCTGACCACTAGACCACAGAGGCGGTCACCTTAAGTGTAAGCCCAGGAAAGTAAGGAATAAGTTCCCAGTTTTACAACCTCCCCTCCAGCCTCTAATCTCTTCTTCATTCACAGGTTCAAATATTTTCAGCATTTATGACACCCCTTCAGAGATAAAACTAAATCCCTGGTAGCAGAGCTTCGAGGCTGAAAACTGCTGATGTCGAAGTGCGTCATCACAATTCTGATAAAGTAAAATTAATGTCATTAGTGTGATTTCTTCTGTACATTGTTCAGTAAGTGAATAATAATTATATACTTTGTCCTGAAAATTAATTTGTTCTCAAGAATCATATAATCACAGTACAATCTAATTCAGACATATATCCTCACAACTTGTTTCTTTCAGATCAACTTTAATATTATCCTTCAAATCACCTCACTTTTCGAAGTGGACGATTTTCCAGAGGATCCTTCAAAAATATTTACAAATATTCCTTCTATACCTTTCTCGAGTTAAATTCAAGGTTATTGACGTGAAAGGTAAAGTTGTCCCTGTGCTTAACTAATTAAGCACTACACCATAAAGGCGTATGGAGGAAAGGATGTAATAGATTCACATTTTTCTTGACCTCGACACTAACTGGAGGTGAGTGGTCATCTTCACGCTCCTGCCGCTTTTCCCCAAAGAGCTCCCGGTACCCATTGGATGGGAGGTTAGGTGGACCCCACAGCCAGTCTGGACGACGTTATGCTACTGAGTAACCTCCTTAAATTTAGTAGTCTTAGCAAACTTTGGTGATCTTCATATATTACGGCTTTTCCCTTTGTGTGCTATCCTCCTGACACAATTTACCATACATCTTAGCTCCAGATATTTTCGACAGCAATATGTTTTCTAATAGTTGTAAGTTATGTTCTTCCTAAAAGTACGAAACCGTATTTTATGTCCATACGAAACAGACGACAACGTATCATTTATATCTTGTAGTTCGTGTCTTAGTCTAATTTAGGGATACGCAGTTCCTAGTGTTCACGGTTACGGTCCAACGGCTATGCAGTTTCACAAGCTCTCTCTCTCACCGCATCCAAACTTGCGCAAATATTATCTTACATCATCGTTATCTCTGCGAGGACAAATCCGCGAGTTGCTCTGCGCTCTGTCGCAAATCAGACACGTGCAATACCCGAGTTCATTTTCTGCGTCTTCCCAGCTCCAACATCTCATATCGCCCAGACTGTCTCCATATTTCGATGTTACCCCTATCAGCATGACTCGGCAGTTGTGGGCGATGCCTGTCTCCTTCGTCTGGCCCTTCGGAACTGAGGTTATGCAGAACTCAACAGGGCCTCTGCGAAGCTGGCACAGCGCATGTCGAATGAAGACAGCAAACTACAAATAAACATAAAGGTAAAGGTAAAGTTGTTCCTGTGTTTAACTAATTAAGCACTACGGCATGAAAGCGTATGGGGGCGTGGATGTATAGATCCACATTTTCTTGACCTCGGCACTAGTTGGAGGTGAGTGGTCAGCTTCAGGCCCCAACAGCTTAACCTCTCTACCCATTGGATAGGAGGCTTGGAGGGCACCAGAGCCCGTCTGGACGACGTGAATAAGAGAACATTCTTAACACTACCGGGACTCGAACTCCGACTCTTCGCTCGTGCAGCCTGTAGCCAGTCACTATACCGACTACCCTATCCTGGCTCATACAAATAAACGTATCACACACAAAACCCAATTTGCCTTTTCATTCGAGGTTTATCGCGGTTTTCCACAATATCTTCAGGCAAGTGTAGAGAATTTCTCTTCGTACTGGCCTTTTCAATGCGCTACACATAATCAAACAAAATCCCTGGCCTGTAGTCCGCAGGCGAACTATACCGACGGAGCGACCGCCGCTTGTCGGCGAAGTTAGTGCCAACTTTTGCGGATAGAGGATGTCGCGTGGTCAGCGCAACGGATCCTCAAGGCCATTAATCTCGGTTTTCTAGACCGGAGCCGCAATTTCCTTGAAATAGCTCCTCAATTATCCTCACGAAGCTGAGTGAATCCCGTTTCAGACCCACTACTTCTCAGAAAATCTGGTAGCGCCGGGAATCGAACCCGGACCTCCGGGTCTGTACGCAGGAACACTGACCACTAGACCACAGAGGCGGTCATAATCGCGTTAGGTAAGTCAACTCTAATCTTTGGAGATAATGCATAGTCTTCAGGTAACATAAAGTTCAGCAGTCGTTTAACAACGCTGTATTAAGTACAGAAGATATAAAGCTAAAAGTGAAATGCTAGACAGACAAGGATCTGCAATGAGGCGGCCATGATCTATTCATACGCATTCATAAAACATGGAGTACAAATTATGAAGCGCCTCATTATGCAGTTTCCTCCAGCATCCCATTATTTCATCCCTCATAAATCCAAATATTTTCCTCAGCACCCTATTCAGAAACACGATCAGTGTGTACCTTCCCGCCATGTGAGACACCACTCCACACACTTATACGGAAAAGTCACGGTTGTAGTTTTCCATACTTCAGTATGGAACGGATTCTAATACAAACTGTTATCAAATGTGTAGGAAAGATTTTTTAGTTATCTTCATATTAAAGTTTTATCCTGCGTTCTGGTGAGGAAATGTGAACATAGCGTAGTTCAGCACATTGCTACAAAACAGTTACGGAGATGAAGACTGGTAAGCTGTTGGTACCTACTGAGATCCTCACTGATGTGGCCAAAACACGCTTTGTTTATGTTTACATCTGAAACTAATTGGTAATTTATTTATGTGCGTTTCTGTAAGATAAAATTTTGCCGTAATTTTTTGTTCGTACCCTGAACACAAATCGTTGTGGTTTCACAGAAACAACCTGCTACGTACTTTCATTCTTACGTTCTTTTTACCAATTATTTTCATTAAGATGAGATTTAAGGAGCTGTCTCACAAACAAAATTATTGTCATTCGATGTGAGTTTCCAGGAACGGTGGATATGAAGGTTTTGTCTTCTGGGCTGACTTTTCGGAAGAATGTATCATCTCAATTTTCAGACTTTAAAAGTAGCCCAAGCAAGAAAGCACCACAAAGTTTTTAAGATGGATATATTATATTCCTCCGAAACGTCGGTTGACTTTCACCGGACTACATGGCGTAATATCCCAGAAGAAATAACTCTTCGTAATAAGTGCCGTTTAAGTTGCCCTAAGACAGCCACGAGCCGAGAATTGACGAAATGTGTAAAAAACGTGCAGCAACAGCAGCATAGGATAGGCTTATCTCATAAGTTCACCAGGCAGTATTGAGGGCACGAGGATGGTTGGCACCATTTCCCACTGGCAAGTTTTGTTACGTAAATATGGCTCTAAGCAGGCCATAAGTTTCCAATACCTGCCACGGAGATATTTTAATTCGCGAAGTCGCTGGTTGTGCATCCCGCATATTCGACAACGCAACTGAACGAGGCCCACATACGCCTCACCTGCGCGCAAATAATTCGTGGCGTGGGCAGCCATCAAGCAGGCACAAGCTATCTCGACTGTAGCCACAGCCGGTTGGCATCCAGCCCCTCTAAGTGCAGAACAACAGAACGACCAGGATACAAGGCCCATTCCGGAGGAAATAGAGACCGGGCAGCACCCAGAATGGAAAGATATAGCCGACCGCAGCCCCACGTACAAAGGCTACTGGGCCCAAATGAAGATCCTTGCTGTGAGGAACGGCATATTGGAGCGCCGTTGAGAATCCATCGACGGCCGATTTAAAATAGATTAGGAAGTTCTCCCTTTCAGCAAAGTGAGTGAAGTGTTCGCCGAATTACATAGTGGGCCGTAATGAGGTCATCTTGGTGTGAACAAGACCCTGAATAACGTCGGGCAGACTTACTACTGGCTCTAGGCAAGAGACAATATTGAGAAATGATGCCGGCATTGAGACACCTGTGCAGCCAGTCACGGCTCCTGACCCAGGAATTGAGGCCAAATGTGTCAATAAAATGTTGGGACCCCGTTCAAAAGGATAACCATCGATATGGCAGGGCCCTTCCCAAGGAACGACCAACGAAACTGATACTTCCTGCTCGCTGTGTATTTTTTACGTAGTGGCCAGAAGCCTAAGCCATTCCCAATCAAGAAGATTCGACGGTGGCGGAAGCTCTAGTCACCAACTCCTTCTGCCGCTTCGCAGTACCGCGGAAGCCACGTTGTCACCAGGGCAGTAACTTCAAGTCTCGTCTGATACAGGAGTTTTTGCAACGCCTGGGAGTGAACAAGACACGCACCAGTCCCCTGTACCCACATACTGACGGCATGGTGGAGCGCTATATCAAAACGGTCGAGGAGCAATTAAGAAAGTTGTTGCATTCCACCAGAGGGATTTGGACGCAACTATATTCATCTTCTTCCAGACTTACAGGGCATCCATTCACGACACTGCGGATTTCACCCCGGCTAGTCTAGTATCCAGGAGAGAACTCCGACTGCCTTGCGACCTACTGTCTGAGGTACCCCCCCCCGTCAAGGAACGACCCACACTTGATCACAAGGCAAATTTAGTAGACCATGAAGAATGCCGTCTTCTAGGATGTGGCGCCGTGTAGATCTTGTGTGAACCGAAATTTCGGAGTAACGTGTCGCCTTCATCTTCAGGGTAGAAAATCTGCGAGTGAGGAACCAGCATGAACTGGTAGCCATCAGTCTGCCTGTCAACACTGGTCAGTGACGGGATGAAAGCTCGTTACGACAGGCTGGCCAAATGCGCGGGCTACCATGAGGGCTCTATCGCCCAACCAGCAGGAAGAGGAAATCGCCCAAACTCCAATCCTTATGGGAGGGACCGTAAAATCAGTAACCCAGAAAAAACAATGGGGTATACAGGATTTAGAGGAATCCTAGATCAAGGACGATGGTACACCTGGACGGACTGGCAACTTGTCAGAGAAAAGCTCGGGATGCAGGGAGAGCGGTTGGAGAGCCAAGGAGAGGAAGGAACTCGCACTCTCCCTTGACATTTTCTTTTAAGTCGCTTTGGAGTCAAATGAGGTTTGTGGTAGAAGTCATCCTTATTGGTGGCGGTCTACCTGATTTTCTGGGAGCCTCCGGTAGTCTCAATGTCCATATCGGTAGTTCTGACAGGCGCAAAGAAATCCCGAGTTAATGCCTTTTGTGAGGCAGGTCGACAGCTGCGGATGTCGGGACTGGTCTAGTCGAATTCTTAGAGACATGCCTCTTACGTCTCTTTACCTTCCGGAAGCCGTGATCCTGTGCTGTCCATTCCTCTGTGGTTTTGTTCACTGCACAACTTTGTGCTGCCTGTGCACTCACTTTAAGGACTGCCTTCAGTTCATTCAGTGTTACCGTGTACATGCCGTAGAGAGCGCCAAAAAGCGGCTTCTCATCTAGAGATTTGCCAAAGTTTGCTCTGTTCTCCGCACTGTTCACAACAGAGGTCCACTTTAGCCCATGTGCATCCGGCAAGGATCTCTGTGTCATTGATTACTTTATGTACTTGTACTACAGGAGCTGCTTCTGGGCATTTGTCCGTTATGGCATGACACTGAGATTTCTGTCTCCACTATTTCCGGAACCCCGGTACTGGGACGTCCGCCATCTTGCTGTACACTCAAGTTCGCCTCTTGTTTTGTTGTTTCGCACAGCAGTGCGCACAAACACGGTCGGTCGACAAACTATACCGATACCACCTACACCAAACGGGAGTTAGCCGTGAACACAACAAGTAAAATGCAGTCCGTAAAACCGACTCTATCGAACACAATTTTCGTTCAAATCAATAAATCCAACCAAGACCTTGTGTAGTTGACTTACCTTGTGACTTATAACTTTTTAACTAAGCTACACACTGTATAAATAAATAGTGCAAACGTTAAGTTTTACTAGTCGTTGCTTAGTAACGGCTCAACTCAACTCCAACTCTCCCCAATTAGCTAACTCTTCACAGTGACCATCTTATAACATCTAGGTATTAACCCCGTAGAACCCACCGTTCCTCTGTCGCATGGGTATCTGTTGTCGCGGGAACATATGTACTGAGACGCTGCCCAGAAACGGCCGTGGTATATCCATCCATCTCGCGGTCGTTGCATAGCAACAGCTCTACACGCTACATTAGTATGTGTTTTAAGATTTAGCACCTTAGGAACGAAGTTTCTTATGCGTTTCTTAGGCAGAGAATATTTCCGCTACGAGTAACAGTAAATTACGTGCACAAGGCAGCTCCAAACTGGGCATAATTTTGTGGCTGCAGGACTCGACCATTTCAGAAAACGAGAGAAGATGTTGCAACGAAACAAAATTTCTCAGCGCAATGCCACTGAAGGTCAAGTTTCTGTGTTTATATTTAGGCATATATACCACGTAATTAGGAATTCACTCTTACGGAGCGGCGGTTTTTTAACAAACGGTTCTTCTGGTAAGGAAATGACATAGAAAATAATAACTTCGTTATATCTTCCCTCCTCCTGTGTCTTTCTTTTTTCTCTTTCATCTTCTTCCCGTTCTCCTTCTTCTCCTTCCACTGCTCTCCACCTTCCTCTTATCTTCCCCCTCTTTCCTCTTTAATATCATGACCTCAGTATTGTGCGTTCAGGGTCTGGAGGAGAGACAAGTACAAAGACTGTTTTCAGGAAACAACACTAGGCTTACGCTTTATTCTGCGATAAGTCCGAGACAGACGTGCGCAGTGATTTTAGTCGTGATTAGGGTCAATCGTGACCAATCGTGACGGCCGGAATTCGAGAATGTTGGCCGCTGGAACTCGAAACCCTGGAAAGTAACAGAGTCAGTACGAGACACGTGATAGGTGCATGGATCAGCGTGACCTCTGGTGGATCAAGGTCACTTGCTCACACTTCATATCATCGCAGACATCGACGTATGGAAATAATCTCATTCAATTAAGTTGTGTTTGTATAGTACAACCAATTCCACAAGGCGCTAGGAAATATTGATAATTATAACATGCAATTTGGTCTGGAAAAATGCAGAACCACAGACGAAAATTTATTTTGAGCAGAGATTTCGCTTCCACTCATGATTTTGTGAAAGATTAAAGGACCCAAGACCTTCAATCTTGATAATATCAATGGCCATTATTATTATACACTATAAATGGATATACAAAATAGCCTTCAGTAAAACACTGTGGTCAGGGCCGCGCCATAGCTCAAGCGGTTAGTCGCTGGCTTCCCACCGCGGCGGACTGGGTTCGATCCCTGGTCTGCTCAAGTGGGATTTGTGGTTGAAAAAGTGGCGCTGGGGCGGGCTTTCTCCGAGTACTTTGGGTTCCCTTACGTTACGTTCAACAAGATGAGTAGACAGCCGTGAACAATGACCACGTAAGGAGTAAATGGAGAAACTCTCCTGAAGTGGCTGAGGAAGACCAAAAAATATTTCAATCAGAGAGTCCGTAATACCACTGATACATCCTGAAGGCAAGTCTGGAGTGTTCAGCATGTCGGTGTGCTGGGTGGCCTGCAGATGGAGGAATTGGTGACGTAAGTCAGGACTCTTTGCACGCCTAAAATTAATCTAGGTAACGTCATATATATGCCTCCACGAACAAGTCCGGAAGTGTGTGTTCCAATATGAAAGAGATCTACAGCAGTCATGTTCCCAGAATATTTTCTATTTTCTGATGTATTGCTCACAGCAGTCTAGAAACACTCTACCCAGTAAAAAGGTAAAATTGTCCCTGTACCTAATTAGTTAAGCATCATGCCATTAAAATATACCGAGGAGTGAAGATATGTCTCCACTTTTCTTGACCTCGGCACTAGATGGAGGTGAATGGTCAGCTTCAAGCCCCGGATGCCTTACCTCTGGTACCCACAGGATAAGAGGCTGGATGCGCCCCAGAAAAGGTCTGGACACTGTGGAGAAGAGAAAATCTTACACTGCTTGGAATCGAACCCCAACTGTCCAGCCCCTGTGTCGTCGTTATACCTACTGAGCTATCCCGATTCCACTGTACTGAGTACAGTCATATAATATGTATTTTAGTTATTTTTTCTTTGAATATGCCTATATGCAAAATACTGAATCAAAAAGTTGGCTGTCGTGTGACAATTTACGTGCCATGTGACATATCGGGGAGCGCGTTAACAAACCACAGAAGTCTCCAACGTACACGGTTTGTTCGTTCTGAAGTTTTCCACGTATGCGTTCAATAGTGTATACGTGAAACAAAAAAAAAAAAAAGAAACTCCGTGGTCTGTAGTCCGCAAGCGAACTACTGTATACTGACCAAGGAATCTCCGCTTGTCAGTGAAGTTACTGACAACTTCTTGCGGACAGAGGTTGTCGCGTGGCCAGCACAGCTGATCCCCACGAACGTTAATCTCGGTTTTCTAGACCGGAGCCGCTATTTCCTTGAGATAACTTCTCAATTATCCTCACGAGGCTGAGTGGACCCCGTTCCAGACCCGCTACTTCTCAGAAAATGTGGTAGCCCCGGGAATCGAATCCGGAACCTCTGGATCTGTAGCCAGAACTCTGACCATTAAACCACAGAGGCGTTCCAATAATGCATACAAACAGGTACAATAGGATTTTTTGACACATGTTCGTTTCAGTGGATAGTTAAAGCTAAAAAATAATGCTCATAAATATGTTTCTTAACATAGCATATTGTAGTGCATTATATTACGCAAAATCTGCATATCCAGTGCTGAGAGCAGGAGAAGTCTAATGCCTAAAGTGTTTTGATGAAAACGAACTGGACTTGTGTACTCGTTTATCTACAGATTCGGACTCCTTGAACACGTGTAAATCGAGGGATTTCTTTGCACATAGAATTGACGTTCCTGACAGTACCATAAATCTGGATGAACTCAGCAATTCATGTTGCAGATGGCACCCAGGGGAAAGTTCTTAAGTTACATGTCGACCGACTGCGGTAAAACGATCGGCCACAACGCTAACTACTTCGCAACATTATCCTCCAGCCTGCGGTCCCAAGGGCAATATCGTGCACTCGCCACAAAATAGCGTATTTTGAACCTAAGCATAGGATTGCTGACACGTATACATCTATATAGCTCTGCTTCTTGCTGGAACTTCACGAAACAACAGCATGTCCCATTCGGTCAGGACAACAACATATTTACGGGAGGAAATTTTCGGTGAAGGTTGTCCCGTTACCCTTCTTAGCGAAATCCTTAAGAATGAATGTATTAAAAGTATTAAAGAAACATCCAGACTCGAAGGGAATACTCAGAATTCAATCGGTGTCATCTCAGCTACAATTCTTATAAGCGTCTCGAAACACAGTCAGGACGACTGATACATATATTCAGAACAACTGAGGACGCGCCCACAACGTTTCGTAAATACTCATTTTTCTTAGGATGGTAATTCCAAAAGTAAGGTCTCCTATGTTTGAAAATATAAAATAAACATTTATTTTCAATTTTGGATACATCAGTTGAATCTTGAACATGTACTCATTTCTCTACATAATCGCCATTTCGGTCGATGCATTTTTGTAGGCGCAGTGGCAGTTTTTGTATGCCCATGTCATACCATTTCACCTCCATGCTGTTCAGGAAACTTCGAACCTCAGCTTTCACCTCATCGTCGTTGTTGAAGCGCTTTCCAGGCAAATGTTCTTTCAACTTTGGAAAGAGATGGTAGTCACTGNTGGTCCCAGTTTCCATAAAGTCAACCAACAATACCCCGTTTCGATCCCAAAACACAGTTGCCATGACTTTACCGGCAGACTGTGTTTGCTTGAATTTTCGAGGCTTAGGCGAAGAGGAATGCCGCCACTGACGTGATTGTTGTTTTGTCTCAGGTGTGAAGTGGTACGCCCAGGTTTCGTCGCCTGTGACAATTGAATTCAAGAAGTTGTCCTTTTCGTCAGCATAGCGGCGAAGAAATTCACGGGAAGAGTCAACTCTCTGCCGTTTGTGGTCTTCCGTGAGCATTCGCGGGACCCATCTTGCGCACACCTTCCGATAATTCAACTTCTCTGTCAAAACCCGATAAATGGTGGTTCGGGAAACCTCGGGAACCGAAATGCAGAGATCATCGAGTGTGATGCGCCTATCCTGACGCATGACTCGCTCAATCTTCGCGACTGTCTCGTCAGAAATTGACGGTCTCCCAGTTCTTTTTTCGTCGTGTATTGCAGTACGAACCAGATTCAAACTCCCTACACCACTTGCGGACGTTCTTTATGTCCATGCACGACTCGCCATACACTTCCACCAATTGACGATGAATTTCAATTGGTTTAGTCCCTTTTGCGTTCAAAAACCGAATAACTGCGCGAATCTCACACTTCGCGGTTTTGGTAATCGGGAGCTCCATTTCTAACGGCAACCGTGCCAAGACTGAGCGTCCTAGCTACGTGCGCGCATGCTTGGTGGTATTGGGGGGAGTGGGGGAAGCAACGAATGCAACAGGGTTGCCAACAGCCGCACGAAAAATTACCAAGCGCTTTGGAGACCTTACTTTTGGAATCAGCTACGTATATGTAATGCTTTTTCCTGCCGGTATCCATACCGGCACGCCACTGTTGCATACTGGTATATTTGTCAAAAGTGACATATCTGCCTGTGTGTTGTTCATTTCAATCTGGGGGTTAAAAACGAACATGAGGTTACCGGTCAGGATATTTCAGGTGAGGAAAATTGCGCTGGTTATGTGAAATATATTATATTTAGGTATGGTATTAAATATTCCGCCGGTCACGGTAGCCGAGCGGTCTAGGGCATGCACTGTCTTCGCTCGCTCGGAAGCCGAGATCGTGAGTTCGAATCCCACTCAGGGCATGGATGTTTGTGTGCGTTTTTCTGTGCTTGTCTACAGGTAGAGGCCTTGCGACGAGCTGATCACTCGCCCAAGGAGTCCTACCGTATGCGTAAGATCTAGAAAAACCGAAGTGAACGGAGTTCATGGAGGTAGGCCTAGGCCCACTGGGGCTGTAGTGCCAAGGGGAAAAAAAATTAGATATTTCTCCGGTCACGGTAGCCCAGCAGTCCAATGTATGCACTGTCTTCCCTCGCTCGAAAGCCGGGATCGTGGGTTCAAATCCCACTCAGGGTACGGATGTTTAGTGTTTCTGTGTGCACGTTTTTCTGTGTTTGTGTACAGGCAGAGGCCTTGCGACTAGCTGATCAACCGCCCAAGGAGTCCTACCGAACGTCTAAGATCTAGTAAACCGACGTGAAACGGAGAGTTTCATGGAGGTAAGCCAAGCCCCAAATGTGGGCTGTAACGCCAAAGAAAAAATCAGATAGTTCGTGTAGCAGTCGCAGTGCAGACGTGGAAAGCATACAGGCTGTTGTTAAAACGATAATGAAATTTCGGGTCCCGTAAAATATTATGATATTCTTGAGTAGCTGAGCGACTTGTTGCTTCTCAAGAAGAACCCACTTAGTTACTTAGTTAATTAGTTAGTCAGTTAGTTACTAGGTAGTTCATTATATGTAAAAAATAATATTTTCCTTTGCTTTGTATGAGTGTGAAAACAGATCTCTAACGCTAGTGGAGAAACGTAATTCACAAGTGACTGAAAACAAATTCCTCGGGAAGACAGTTGGAAGTTAAGCATACATTACTGAGCAGTTCACTTTTTTACATAACGAAAAACTTGCGATATGCTATACAGAGTATGTAATATTGTTAGGATATTGAAATGCACAGAGATCAGTTGAATATGTGGCTAGGTTGTGGAGAAAGGAATGCATAAAGAATTTTGGTTTGATAAACTATTCTAAATTTTAAATTTGAAGACTGAAAAATATATGAAACATAACATTAAGATAGATCTTATACTATGAGCTTGTGAGAATAACTGGTGATTTAGTGGTTAAGTACCCTGTCCAATGACGACCTTCGCAATTAAAGGTGATGAATTTTCGGATTTTGGTCTCAGACTTCTAAACAAACATTTGAACAATGAGCCGAGGAAGCGCTAATTCAGCTTCCCGTGAATCTGGGATTACACTGGATCCAGTAAATTTACTGCACAATTTGTAATGCAAACCACAAATATCAACATGATTAAAATTCGTATAGTAAATCTGACTTGATTCATCCTGGTCCGTCGTACTAGTAATAGTATGAAAGATTATTAATGCCGTCCAGTGTCACTGATAAACGTCTTTTTTTTTTTTTAATCTTTCAGCCTTTACAGTTTCGGTCCTTCTGAAAATGGTCGTTCCGACCGAAACATGTAAAGGATGAAAGATTAAAAAAGGACATTTATCAATCACACTGGACGATATTAATAATCTTTCGTATAGTAAATCAGACCAATGTATGGAAGAATAAATTTGACCTTCGTATCATGTGTTTCACAAATATACTCTTTGATACGAAGCAAGTTGAAAATTAGATTACATAAGAACGATACATATTCGCCACAAGTTGCTTATTGTTGTTAGTTATATTAAATGAAGCCTATTCTTCTGTTTGTTCAGTGTCAGTTATCTCGCGTATTCCCTTGGTGTGTGTACTTACATGCCATGCCATTTTGTGGAAACTCGCCATAACTGCATGGACGCTCACGGGTGACTCCATCTTGCTGTGCTAGACAGTAACCCATTGAGAAGACTGCACACGCTTCTTGTCCTACAGAATTTGGCTGTTATTATCACAGTACAAATTCATAAACCAATTTAAGGGCAAAAAGCAATTTTGTTCATACACTCTCATGCTGGAACTGTACTCACGTGGTCATATTATCGAATCCTCGTAGAGTCAGAAACTTCTAATTGCGTGTGCAATATTAAACATGTTAAATAATAATAATCGGAAAAATAGCCTCTTTTAATCATAGCCTTCCTTAGAAGATTCTCCAGACTCGCTTGAATTAGACAATTTGGTTTGCAATTCTTTGGCTTTTGAAATAATATTGTTCTTGTAAGATTTGAGGTTTTCACGGCGGTGACTATGAAGAAAGTAGTCTTCTGGGATGTGGCGCCGTGTAGATGTGATGTTAACCGACGTTTCGGAGGAACGTATCGCCTCCATCTTCAGGGTAGAAGGAATAATAAGAAAATCCGCAAGCGAAGAAACAGTGAGAGCAGGTAGACCTGTCCCTTCCTCCCTGCTTCATATAGCTGAGTTTATTTCCGACTCTAGTCTGCTTGCACATGTTCTCACTGTCTTTTCGCTAGCGGATTTTCTTATATTTCCTTCTACCTTGAAGATGGAGGCGATACGTTCCTCCGAAACGTCGGTTAACACCACATCTACACGGCGCTACATCCCAGAAGACTGCTTTCTTCAATATTTTTCTTTTACAGAGCAAAGTCATAGCCTTCCGTCCCACACCCAACCTGGAGGAGCAGGTCTCTATTTATGTCCCCCCGTGACAGAGTGGTGCAGTTATACCCCCAGGCACCGGGTTCTTTCCTTCGCCATCTACGACTCGCGGGGCTACAGTAGAAGTATTCTAACCCGCCTCCACTCGGTGTAAATATTAAAAATATTGTTTAGTATTGGTTTTAATGTTATTCTCTTCTCCACTGGAAGAATTTAATTACAGGTTTTACGTTAATTTATCTAATTTAACCACAGATCTCGTGTCTTTTTGCGAAGTTTCTATTTATGACTTAAAACGATATCTCACATACAATTTTAAGAAAGTTTAAGATTACCTCCATGACCAGTCTCAAGCCCCTAGTTCTGATGCTTCATTTGCTATCGTGATAAAACCAGAAGCTACGTGTCACTTCTTATTCTGCATCCTACAAACAATTACCTTCACAAAAGCTGCATATATCTAAATCTATTATCACATTGTGACGCGACGCCTGAAACTCTGATCCCCCACCTGCTGGGCGGAGCTTCGCGTAACAGTTACCTAGGTAACGGTTACTGAATCGCTTCAATTGTCGCGGCAACCAATATGCAGGAGATTGTTGGGAACCGATACGGTGTCCCCTAGTCGGTACGACAACCACTTAGGAAACAGAATGCGTTCGTGAAGAGACAGAGAAGTGGGAGATCAGTTATCAAATAAACAGTTTCATCTAACCCGGAATTCACAATTTCTTGTCACGGAACCCCGGACACGTGACAAAATAATACTTCAGAATCCATTGAAAAGTGGCACTAGTGTTGCTCCCACCTCATAAGTTCGTTTAATGTCATGTTATCAGTACCAATTTTAGGACATAAAAAGTTCCAGATTAGGGTAGCCTCCAACAGTATAAATTTCATGCTATGCTATATTTCGTAATAATTTGTCAATGTGTTCAAAGTTTGAAATAGGCGACACACACAATAACATCCCAGCCCTATAATTTCATGAAATTAGGAAAGTAGGCTAAGAATTAAAGGAGTTTCAGGAAGAAATGTAGAGACTGCTAACTGAACTGCATCTTGGCCGATGTACGTTTATACTGTGTCTGAACATCAGTCCACGTGTAATTGGAAGCTTCGCCTATTGCAAAACTCGAACTGCACCCAGCTGAGTATTCCCACTGGACACGAGGAGGGGTGGATCCCTGAGCCGTTCGTGGCGTGCGACGAAGTTAAGAACAAACCCTAAGCATGATGGGAATGATACCCAGGATTTCCAGTCGTTGGAAGGTCGCTTTACTAGCTAAGCTATCTATACAACCTTCATTGTTTGATAGGTTTAAAGGACAATATATTGATTAATTGTGACTAAATAACCAAAAGTACTGCATTCATCGTATAAATACTAGCAGAGCTTGAATCTATATATAGAATTTGGCGATATCGTGTGTCTTGAAACGCCCACAGATCTTATCGATCTTCGCCCTCGCTCTTCCCGATCAAAAAGCGAACATGACGAACTCGAGCAAAAGTTGAAAAATATGTCAGGACTTCACGTGATGGCAGGCTGATATTTCGGCTCAAGCTTGTGGCGTAGTATTGAAACTTACTTCTCAAACCTTGAACTATGAACAGAATGAGAGGAAAGGTGTATTGCAATTCTGCCCCTTGCAACTGTTCATACCTCACTGCCATCGACTTACATTTAATGCAGATATAAACACGAAGCTCTAATTGCAAAATTATCAGTGGAAAAGTGTAAAGAAAGGAACATGAAGACCTGAGTGTAGACGGAAGTACTGTAATATGAAAATGGAT
Organism: Cryptotermes secundus; assembly: GCF_002891405.2. Classification (NCBI taxonomy): domain Eukaryota; kingdom Metazoa; phylum Arthropoda; class Insecta; order Blattodea; family Kalotermitidae; genus Cryptotermes; species Cryptotermes secundus. The sequence continues at coordinate 997,902 of NW_019735461.1, forward strand.
TTTACAGAAATACAGTGTGACGGTGTGAACTGGCTTCGTCTGCGTAGTTGGTTAAGGCACTATGTTACAAGTCGGAAGGTCGTGGGTTGGATTCCCGAGAAGGTCATTGGATTTTTCAATTGACATAACACTTCCAGCCGCACTATGGCCTTGGGGTCGACTCAGCCTCTAACAGAAATGAGTACCGGGAATCTTCCTGGTGGTAGAGGGCGACCGGCGCGTGAGGCTGACCTCACTGCCATCTATGGGCCGATTGTCTAGAAAATGTGGGAGCTTCGACGTCTCACATCCCTATGGATCTCCACGGTCTGTTACAGGGCTAGCGCAACCTTATTATTATTATTATTATTATTATTATTATTATTATTATTATTATTATTATTACCTACAGGTTTTCCTCCATGGAGAGTCTGTATGTACTATATTT